>NC_036860.1:73730704-73792751 GCF_002910315.2 Salvelinus sp. IW2-2015
ATATTAAGTTCTGCTTTTCTGATGTATCAAATACTTATGTCATGCAATAAAATGCAAATTAATTACTTAAAAATCATACAATGTGATTTTCTGGATTTTTGTTTTAGATTCCTTCTCTCACAGTTGAAGTGTACCTATGATAAAAATTACAGACCTCTACATGCTTTGTAAGTAGGAAAACCTGCAAAATCGTCAGTGTATCAAATACTTGTTCTCCCCACTGTATGTACTTGAAAATGTATCAATTGACCAATTCGGCTCATTTGGAAAAACTCCTGGCAGACTAGATACAAAATATAGTGCAGTAATGGAATGCTACACTGAATAAGTCTGAAACCTTGCACACACACTGCTGTCATCTGGTGGCCAAAATATAAATTGCAGCTAAACTCCCATCTGATTATATGGCCTTACTCTTGCATTTCAAAGATGATGAAAACATTTTTTTTTAAACGCATGTTTTTTTGTTTGTATTATCTTTTACCAGATCTAACGTGTTATATTCTCCTACATTCATTTCACATTTCCACATACTTCAAAGTGTTTCCTATAAATGCATATCCTTGCCTCAGCTCCTGAGCTACAGGCAGTTAGATTTGGGTGTGTCATTTTAGGCGAAAACATTGAAAAAAATGGTATTATCCTTAAGAGGTTTTAAGCACAGTACTGCCTACATATGAAAAGCATTTGTTAAACAGCATCAGTCTTTGGGTCGCAAATACAATACTTTTAGTGAAAGCCAGAGCCATAAAATACAGGKWAAAATAACAAATAAAAAAGTACTTGTGCCTCTCTCTCTCAGAGGATACTGGAGCCATCAGCTGTAAAGACATGGCCTGCGCTGATGCGGACCCTGGGAATATTCAATTTGAAGGCCATAAAAGASTATTGTCAACCCTGTTAACAGCCGGCCACTAAAAGCAATGTCTGGTTACATGTTAGGAGTTAGCGGATGGAAGTGCTTGCTCTACACACTCCATCTACCCCAAGGAGATTTAGTGTGAAGATAATGCGCCAAGAAAGATGTCATAAATAATCACAACTTCAGCCTCTCCTCCCTGTATACCCAATGCAGTCTTCTTCTTGAGGCATCTACAAGGTGTGGAGACAAGCTAGTGTTAAGTGTAATACACAGAGACTCAGAGCTCACAAAGTCTGACATTGTCTTTGGATAAATGATTTTCGAAGACATTTATCGGGCTGATGATTAAATATAGTTGGACTCATACAACGGTTGGTTTAAACAAACAATCTTTGACAGCACAAACAATCTGTTATCTCGAATACAAAATATCACAATTGTACAGTTGTCATTTCATAGCACTATAATGCCATAGCAGTTTAGACTTATAAGTTCTCTCCAACGTTCCATGTTCTATATACGTTAATGTTTTGAGGTGCGTTTAACAAAGGAAATTATTGGCGAACGTTAGCTAACATTTTTTTCATTTGTTTTGTGTTAGCCGCAAACATTTGCTAACGTTAGCTAACAGTCTGAGAAGGTAGTGTGTGGTAAACATAAGTGTCTGTTTCTATCAAACGCCATTTGGGTCAGTAATCATTTGACGCATCAAATAAGACTGATTGACAAGTCAAACAAGCTTATTGACCAATTAAGATTGAATATGACTGCACTTCACTTAAAGGGCAACTCTGCCACGTTTCAACCTCATATTCATTATCTCCAGTACCAAACCAGTGTCTACATACTGTACATGAAAACGGCGCATTTCTACACTTTGTAAAACAAATATAACATTAAAAAGTTCTACCAGATGACATCATCAAAAGTTTAAAGATTTTAGCAAGAAAATACCCTTCCTTTGGCTAGAAACTTGTTGCAGGTTTTGAAAATCACAGTTTTGAATCTTACTGTGTGGTCACCGATACTTTTCTTATCTTTTTAACCACAGACGATAGAAACGTGCTGTTTTCAAATAATGTAGACACTGGTTTGGGGATGGAGATTTTTTATTTTATTTAACTAGGCAAGTCAGTTAAGAACAGATACTTATTTACAATGACGGCCTACCCCGGCCAAACCCTAACGACGCTGGGCCAATTGTGCGCCGCCCTATTGGACTCCCAATCACGGCCGGTTGTGATACAGCCAAGAACCGAACCAGGGTCTGTAGTGACGCCTYTAGTACTGAGATGCAGTGCCTTAGACTGCTGGGCCACTCAGGAGCCCCAGATAATGAATATGATGTTAAAAAGTGGGGAAATTGCTCTTTAATAATTTAACACACAGTACCAGTTGAATGTTTGGACACACTCATTCCAGGGTATTCCTTTATTTTTTACTATTTTCTACATTGTAGAATAATAGTGAAGACATCAAAACTATGAAATAACACATATGGATTCATGTAGATGACAGCTTTGCACATTCTAGGCACTCTCTCATCCAGCTTCACAAGGTAGTCACCTAGAATGCGTTTCCTTCTGAATGCGTTTGAGCCAATCAGTTGTGTTGTGACAAGGTAGGGGTGGTATACAGAAGATAGCCCTATTTGGTAAAAGACCAAGTCTATATTATGGCAAGAACAGCTCAAATAAGCAAAGAGAAACAACAGTTACTTTAAGACATGAAGGGTTATTTTTAACTAGGCAAGTCAGTTAAAAACAAATTCTTATTTACAATGACGGCCTAGGAACAGTGGGTAGTGTCTCGTTCAGGGGCAGAACAACAGATTTTTACCTTGTCAGCTCAGGGATACAATCTAGCAACCTTTTGGTTACTGGTCCAACACTCTAACCACTAGGCTACCTGCCACCCAGGTCAGTCAATCAGGAACATTTCAAGAACTTTCAAGTTTCTTCAAGTGCAGTCGCAAAAACCATCAAGCGCTATGGTGAAACTGTCTCTCATGAGGAACGCCACAGGAAAGGAAGACCCAGAGTTACCTCTGCTGCAGAGGATAAGTTCATTAGAGTTAACGGCACCTCATATTGCAGCCCAAATAAATGCTTCWCAGAGTTCAAGTAACAGACACATCTCAACATCAACTGTTCAGAGGAGACTGCGTGAATCAGGCCTTCATGGTCGAGTTGCTGCAAAGAAACCACTAATAACGGAGACCAATAAGAAGAAGAGACTTGCTTGGGCCAAGAAACACGAGCAATGGACATTAGGCCAGTGAAAATCTGTTATTTTGTTTGATGAGTCCAAATTTGAGATTTTTGGTTCCAACCGCAATGTCTTTGTGAGACGCAGAGTAGGTGAACGGATGATCTCTGCATGTGTGGTTCCCACCGTGAAGCATGGAGGAGGAGGTGTGATGGTGTGGGGGTGCTTTGCTGGTGACACTGTCTGTGATTTATTTCGAATTCAAGGCACACTTAACCAGCATGGCTACCACAGCATTTTGCAGCGATACACCATCCCACCTGGTTTGCGCTTAGTGGGACTATCATTTGTTTTTCAACAGGACAATAACCCAACACACCTCCAGACTGTGTAATTATTTCTGAGATTCCCATAGATTGGAAAGCTGCCCCGGTGTTAACTAACTAGCTGCCGCGGTCATCCCCCTCTTCAAAGGGGGAGGCACTCTAGACCCAAACTGCTACAGACCTATATCTATTCTACCCTGCCTTTCTAAGGTCTTCGAAAGCCAAGTTAACAAACAGATTACCGACCATTTCGAATCCCACCGTACCTTCTCCGATATGCAATCTGGTTTCAGAGCTGGTCATGGGTGCACCTCAGCCACGCTCAAGGTCCTAAACGATATCATAACCGCCATCGATGAGAGACATTACTGTGCAGCCGTATTCATCGACCTGGTTAAGGCTTTCGACTCTGTCAATCACAACATTCTTATTGGCAGACTCAGCCTTGGTTTCTCAAATGATTGCTTCGCCTGGTTCACCAACTACTTCTCTGATAGAGTTCAGTATGTCAAATCGGAGGGCCTGTTGTCCGGACCTCTGGCAGTCTCTATGGGGGTGCCACAGGGTTCAATTCTCGGGCCGACTCTCTTCTCTGTATACATCAATGATGTCGCTCTTGCTGCTGGTGATTCTTTGATCCACCTCTACGCAGACGACACCATTCTGTATACCTCTGGCCCTTCTTTGGACACTGTGTTAACTAACCTCCAGATGAGCTTCAATGCCATACAACTCTTCCTTCCGTGGCCTCCAACTGCTCTTAAATGCAAATAAAACTAAATGCATGCACTTCAACCGATTGCTGCCCGCACCTGCACGCCCGTCCAGCATCACTACTCTGGACGGTCTGACTTAGAATATGTGGACAACTACAAATACCTAGGTGTCTGGTTAGACTGTAAACTCTCCATCCAGACTCACATTAAACATCTCCAATCCAAAATTAAATCTAGAATCGGCATCCTATTTCGCAACAAAGCATCCTTCACTCATGCTGCTAAACATACCCTCGTAAAACTGACCATCCTACCGATCCTCGACTTCGGCGATGTCATTTACAAAAAAGCTCCACACTACTCAACAAATTGGATGCAGTCTATCACAGTGCCATTCGTTTTGTCACCAAGCCCCATATACCACCCACCACTGCGACCTGTATGCTCTCGTTGGCTAGCCTCGCTTCGTACTCATCGCGAAACCCAATGGCTCCAGGTCATCTACAAGTCTCTGCTAGGTAAAGCCCCGCTTATCTCAGCTCACTGGTTACCATAGCAGCACCCACCCATAGCACGCGCTCCAGCAGGTATATTTCACTGGTCACCCCCCCAAGCCAATTCCTCCTTTGGCGCCTCTCCTTCCAGTTCTCTGCTGCCAATGACTGGAACGAACTGCAAAAATCTCTGAAGCTGGAGACTCTTACTCCCTCACTAGCTTTAAGCACCAGCTGTCAGAGCAGCTCACAGATCACTGCACCTGTACATAGCTCATCTGTAAATAGCCCATCCAATCTTCCTCATCCCCATACTGTATTTATTTATTTATCTTGCTCCTTTGCACCCCAGTATCTCAACTTGCACATTCATCTTCAGCACACCCTACCATTCCAGTGTTTAATTGCTATATTGTAATTATTTGCCACCATGGCCTGTTTATTGCCTTACCTCACTTATCCTACCTCATCTGCACATGCTGTATATAGATTTTTCTACTGTATTATTGATTGTATGTTTGTTTATTCCATGTGTAACTCTGTGTTGTATGTGTCGAACTGCTTTGCTTTATCTTGGCCAGGTCGCAGTTGCAAATGAGAACTTGTTCTCAACTAGCCTACCTGGTTAAATAAAAGGTGAAATAATTATTTTTAAAAATAGTAACAGGGGCAGGCAAAAGGTAGGTCAAGGCAGGCAAAGAGTCATRATCCAAATCAGAGTCAGGCAGGTACAGGATGGCAGAAAGGATCAGGGTCAGGACAGGCAGAAAGGTCCGAACTGGGAAGACTAGGGAAAACTAGAGCACAGGAAACACGGCAACACACCGCTAGGACTTGACGGGACAAGACGAATTGGCAACAGACAAACAGAAAACGCAGGTATAAATACACAGGGGATAATGAGGGGAGATGGGAAACACCTGGTGGGGAGTGGAGACACGCACAAAGACAGGTGAAACAGATGAGGGTGTGACACTTGTACTGTACAGACCRTTTTGTCAACATGAGAGGATGGCATTGGTTGTTTCTCTACAAGTAGGGTGAGTCAACGTGCTTTTTCTACTTTTGTGCACACACACGTCAGTACCATTGACATGTAGCTTTTGTTGATTGGACTGAATCATTTTGGGTAGCTTTAAAAAAAAAAATGAATCGCTTTGGTACTATTTTCACAAGTATGTGGTACTTACAACACTTAGTACAAAACTCCAAACTGGTCACACGTGTAGCGCAGTCAGTCTTTCATTCAAAACCTGTCAATGTGCATTCATTTGGATTGTGAACATCTCTCAACACATAACTATTGATTCAAAATAAATGTTTGTGAAAYGTAATGAGAACATTGGTTTAATCATGTAAACACAACAATATGATATATTTAGTCATTTTAACTACTGTACCAGTTAATCCAATAGCAGAAAATGCAAGATGTGTTTCAAATCATCCGTAGAAGTGCTGAAAATGTAATGCTACAGTACTGTAAATTACACAGTTTTCACATTAGGCAATACACTTACATTACCCAACAACATTGACAGAAAATCTATAACTTCCATAATATCTACCCAATGTTTAATCAAAGGTGTGATCAATGA
This sequence comes from Salvelinus sp. IW2-2015, assembly GCF_002910315.2. Classification (NCBI taxonomy): domain Eukaryota; kingdom Metazoa; phylum Chordata; class Actinopteri; order Salmoniformes; family Salmonidae; genus Salvelinus; species Salvelinus sp. IW2-2015. The sequence goes on from NC_036860.1 coordinate 73,736,906, forward strand.
AGAAATCCTTTACAGTCATTAATGCAAAAAATACATTATATTTTTCAGATATTGTCACGTTCGTCGTAGTGATGAGACCGAGGCACAGCGTGGTATGAATACATTCTTCTTTTAATGAAGAATAAACACGAAACAAAGTAACGTGAAGCTATATAAGACGAGTGCTGACAGTCAACTACACAGACAAGAACCCACAAAACCAAAATGGAAAATGGCAATCTAAATAGCATCCCTAATCAGAGACAACGATAAACAGCTGCCTCTGATTGGGAACCAATTCAGGCCACCATAGACCTACAATATGCCTAGACTTACAAACACCCCTAGACATACAAAAACCCTAGACAATACAAAAACACGCATACCAACCCTCGTCACACCCTGACCTGACCAAAATAATACAGAAAACATAGWTAACTAAGGTCAGGGCATGACAGATATAATTTCAACATAGGTGTACTGTCTGTAATCAAATGTAAGAAATTAAATGAAACAAATGAAAGTAATGAAAATAAAACATAACGTTCAGCACACATTCATTTGCGTCAAACCTGTCTTGAGCAGTTGGCCATAAATTCTCATCCACATCACAATGAATGTCTTTACTGTTCATGCACCACGGGAAATACCTTTTGACATGGCGATTCCAAGCTTGACAGCGATCTGCATTGATATCGTTGCATGCCTCATCCCATGGCCAGAAGGAGGATAGCATGCTCATGGGGATGGCGATCATACACTTTCCACCTCCATGCTGAAAAAATTTGTCAATAGKGTTGAGAAAAGGAGAGTATGGGGGCAGGTATAGGGTCACAAATCGGGGATGGGCCCGAAACCATGCCTGAACCACCTCTGCATGGTTGAACCTGACATTGTCTCAGACAATGACATAGGTGACCCCTTCACCTTGACAGACCTGCTCAATTTAATTGAGAAACAAAATGAGGTGTGCAGAGTTGTAGGATTCAAGTAACAGCCTACGTCCTACCACACCATCTTCAGAGATAGCTGCGCATATGGAGATGTTTCCCCACGCTGTCTATGCACTTGGACGGTCGCCCGTTGGCCGATGATGTTCTGCCCATGACGCAGAGGTTTGGCCAGGTCGAAGCCCGCTTCATCAACAAAGATATACCTGTCATGGTTCACAGCAGCATCAAGCACCATCACCATCTACAAATATATTTTGGTCAGTTATTTTTACAGTATACTTCCAATATGATGTTGTGAAGTAGCATGTGCATCAAATAGTAACAGTAATACAGTATATAGTGATATACCTGAACACTCAGCCCGCAGTTGTTTCACCTGGTCGTTGTTTCTCTCGTAAGGCACCAGGTACATGTGTTTCATAGATGCCTGGTGGGTCTTCAAAAGGCAGGCAATTGTTGGTATGCTGATGAATGCCACATTGGCGAAGGTGTCATTGTTCTCCTCAATGGCCTGCTTTATTTCAGACAGCTGTATGTCCTCACCGTTTCCACCACTGCCCACTCCTTCTGGTCGGGCAGCACACGGCCACCACCATGGGGTCTCCTGTCAATTCTGAGGGCAATACAGATTACACTGTCAATAGATCATACTGTAAGATGTTTTGTGAATTTACATGCATTACAATATGTAATTTACTGTAAATGTAACGGTAAAGCATAGTGCATATTCTGCAGGCTCACCGGTTTTCTTGGCAAAATGTTCTCATGATCGAATTGACAGTTGATCTTTTCAGATTTGGGTGAACTAATCTGGCAGCCTCTGCCATGATAAGGCCTCTGTGTACCACATGGTCAACAACGATGGCCTGGACTTTATTAGACACAACAGTTCTCTGCAGTCTGCCTCCCTCTCGCTGATGTCCACCTCTTTGACAGGGCCCATGCCCACATCTTTGACCTCTTTAAGGGGGCCCTTGCCCACCTCTTTGATGGGCCTCTTGTCCACGAGCTTTTTGATTTCTTCCTCTCCCTTGCTGTCTATCCTGCTAAAAGTGAAAGAAATTGCAAGTGTTCACACACACCCTTTTCAATGGCGACCAATTGTGGTTACCACTATGCGAAATCAATTAGTAGTAACGAGTACATGTCATTTAGATGTTTATACTTTACAAACATACTTCTTTTGCTGTAGTTCTCAAAATCCATCGATAGTAGACAAACCTGTTTAAAATCTATAGGTTTACTTAACGGTTAAGTGATTAACCAGTAAGAGCAGTTGGATTAAGTGATGGTCAAGGGTATTTAAACAAATGAGAAGAGAATCATATGAAAAGTACTGTGAGCATTGCATTGTGAAAGCCAATTACTTTATATGAAAGGTATTTCTGGATCAAACACGGATTAGGTTTGGTAAAAAAGGGCTGTGTGATTTTCTGTGTCGTACTTAGTCAATTGAACATTTGCTTAAAGTTTAGAAAAACAGCCTTTTTGATGATCTCTTTTTAGAGGAAAGGTATTTGCCACCTTTCTGATTTTCTATATTTTTGCTTATTTTTGTTACTGAATGTTATCAGATCTTCAACCAAAACGTAATATTAGATAAAGGGAACCTGAGTTTACAAATAACAAAAACAAATTATATTTATTTAACAAAGTTATGCAACACCCAATTCCCCTGTGTGAAAAAGTAATTCACCCTTACACTCAATAACTGGTTGTGCCACCTTTAGCTGCAATGACTGCAACCAAATGCTTCCTGTAGTTGTTGATCAGTCTCTCACATCGCTGTGGAGGAATTTTGGCCCACTCTTTCATGTAGAACTGCTTTAACTCTGCGACATTTGTGGGGTTTCAAGCATGAACTGCTTGTTTCAAATCCTGCCACAACATCTCTTGGAATTAGGTCTGGACTTTGACTACGCCATTCCAAAACTTCAAATGTGTTTATTTTTAGCCATTTTCATGTAGACTTGATTGTGTGTTTTGGATCATTGTCTTGCTGCGCTTCAGCTTCAGCTCACAGACGGATGGCCTCACATTCTCCTGTAGAATTCTCTGATACAGAGCAGAATTCATGGTTCCTTCCATTAAGACAAGTCGTCCAGGTCCTGAGGCWGCAAAGCACCCCCAAACCATCACACCGCCACCACCATTATGTTCTTACTGTGGAATGCAGTGTTTGATTTTTGCCAGGTATAATGGGACCCATTTCTAAAAATATTTCAAAATCTTCTTCTCATGGACCAAATGACACCTTCTTCTGACTTAAGTTGTGTACTCATACAATTAACATAGCATTATGAATTGTATAACCTCAGCCATCAACCATTCAATGGCCTTCGGGTAAATTGAGCTATATAACAACAACTAGGCCTCTACTTCAACAAGTCCTTTCAGAGTACCTGAATGAGAAAATACTCAAGGTGCTACGTATATTTTAACTCTGTAATGAACTAAAAAACATGAATAGAAGCATATCACAGAACGGTAAAACAACCTGCAATATAATTCAGTCAACCACAGATTAAACTGCAAGATTGATGATCATCAAAAATAAGTGCAGTAAAATACTGTATGGTAGAATTACTGGTATACTAAACATTGTGATGTCGTTACACTAAGAATCTACCCTGAGTGGACAAAACATTAGGAACACCTTACTAATATTGAGTTGCACCCCCCCTTTACCCTCAGAACAGCCTCAATTCATCGTGGCATGGTCTCTACAAGGTGTCGAATGCGTTCCATGGGGATGCTGGCCCATGTTGACTCCAATGCTTCCCACAGTTGTCAAATTGGCTGGATGTCCTTTGGGTGGTGGACCATTCATGATACACACGGGAAACTGTTGTGTGTGTGTGTGTGTGTGTGAAAAACCCAGCAGCGTTGCAGTTCTTGTCACACTCAAAACGGTGTGCCTGGCACCTCCTCCAAATCTTTTGTCTTGTCCATTCACCCTATGAATGGCACACATACACAATCCATGTCTCAATTATCTCAAGACTTAAAAAATGTTTTTTTAACCTGTTTCTTCACCTTAATCTACACGGATTGAATTGGATTTAAAAGGTCACATCAATAAGCGATCATAGCGTTCAGTTGGATTCACCTGGTCAGTCTGTCATGGAAAGAAACCATTACATACATAGCAAAAACATTCACAAAGCTACAAACTACAGGGAAATTTTTAAAAAAAAATTATAATTTTGTCTCTCTCTCCCAGAGGATACTGGAGCCATCAGCTGTAATGACATGGCCTGAGCTGAGGCGGACTCAGGGATTATTCAATCTGAAGGCTTAAAAGAGTATTGTCAACCCTGTTAACAGCAGGCCACTAAAAGCAATGTCTGGTTACATGTTAGGAGTTAGCGGATGGAAGTGCTTGCCCTACACACTCCATCTACCCCAAGGAGATTTAGTGTGAAGATAATGCGTCAAGAAAGATTTCATAAATAATCACAACTTCAGCCTCTCCTCCCTGTATACCCAATGCAGTCTTCTTCTTGAGGCATCTACAAGGTGTGGAGACAAGCTAGTGTTAAGTGTAATACATAGAGACTCAGAACTGACATTGTCTTAGGACAAAATGGTTGATGATTAAATATGATAGTTAGATGCATACAACGGTTGGTTTAAACAAGCAATCTTTGACAACGCAAACARTCTGTTATCTAGAATACAAAGGTATAGTTAGATTTATAAAATGTATCACAATTGTACAATTGTCATTTCCTAGCACTCTAATGCCATGGCAGTTTAGAATTATTTGTTCTTGCCGACGTTCCATGTTCCGTATACGTTCATGTTCAGGTCTTGATCACAAAACACATGAAAGTCCCACTTAAATAGCAAATAATGAATGGTACCTAAACCCTGTTTTGAAGTATGTGACTGGGAATGTAGACTGAGACATCGCATGTAAAAGTCTACTTTGTCATTGTGTAAGTCACCTCAATTACTTTGTTAGACTGAGGACAGTAAAACGCCATAAGTATGGATTTAAATGCATTTTTCTTGAGAGGGTTTCATGTGGTCTCTGGGGAAAGGGGGATGTCAGCACACTGTTGTCAACCCAACATGTAAACAGATATTTTACATGCTGTCAGACTGGGGCTAACGTCAGGAGACCGYACGAGACCAGTGGCAGCTGCCTCGGGATCACACAACAGCACTTCTAATATTAGCTTTAGAACAAATACATCAATCAGTTTTATTCACTGTTGCACCTTCACAAAAACATTGTTACAGAAATGGTGCCTTGCTCTTCACGGAAATGGGATTGCAAATTGACAACAGGTAATTTAGATCTGGAACCTGGAGATAACTGATATTCATTATGCAATAAAATAATGTCAAAGAGTGACAAGGAGTTGAAAGTGGAGTTTTAGAGACACTGACTCATATGATCAACCATGACTTTCCTTTCAGACTGAAAATGCTCTGGCCTGAGTGCTTTCTCAGTCTGGAAGCTGTCGTAGAAACAGTTTGTCATCATACTATTCATTTTGGGCTTTTATATGAAATATTGGGCGGGGGTTGTAAATGACCTTCTCCTGAGGAGGGCAAGAAAATAAAATGTTATCTGCTAAAGAAGACTTTYAGTGCTAGAAGCTACAACATGCAGTACAATTCAGTGAAACATATGTCCTTGCAGCCTCAAAACTGCACTGCGTGCTGGCTATTGATCAACGGTAGTAGGCATGCCAATCTGGCCAGACTTAAAGTTCAGAWGACATTACATGACATCCTTCAGCTACATAAACCAAAATGGCGCCGGAAGAAATGGCAGCAGTTTTACGGGCACCTAACCAATTGTGCTATTATGTGGGTTTTTTTGCGTTATTTTTAACTTATTTTGTACATAATGTTTCTGCAACCGTATCTTACGGCAGAAAATAGCTTCTGGATATCAGGACAGTGATCACTCACCTCGGATTAGACAAAGATTTTTTCAACAACAAGCAAGACTCACATGAYATTCTCCAAACACCCCACAGGGCCGACATCCCAGTTATTCGCAAGAGGAAGCGATGCAGGTACAGAGGTCGAAGAGCCGGATGCCTCGTCAGGCCCCAGAGAAGGCGAGTAGGAAAGCTGCCGTTACCGTCAATATTACTCGCCAACGTGCAATCATTGGACAATAAATTAGACAAGGTACGATCACGAATATCCTACCAACTGTAATATCCTATGTTTCATGGAATCGTGGCTGAATGACGACATGGATATTCAGCTAGCGGGATATACGCTGCACCGGCAGGATAGAACAGCACAATCCGGTAAGACGAGGGGGCGCGGTCTGTGCATATTTGTAAACAACAAAGTAGAGTATATTGTGATAAATTGCAGGCCACACTACTTGCCTTGAGAGTTCTCAGCTATACTTTTCGTGGCGTGGCTGTTTATTTACCACCACAAACAGATGCTGGCACTAGGACTGCACTCAGTCAGCTGTATAAGGAAATAAGCAAACAGGAAACCACTCACCCAGAGGTGGCGCTCCTAGTGGCCGGAGACTTTAATGCAGGGAAATTTAAATCAGTTCTACCAAATCTCTATCAACATGTTAAATGTGTAACCAGAGGGGGAAAAATTCTAGATCACCTGTACTCCACACACAGAGACGCGTACAAAGCTCTCCCTCGCCCTCCATTTGGTAAATCCGACCACAACTCTATCCTCCTGATTCCTGCTCACAAGCGAAAATTAAAGCAGAAAGCACCAGTAACTCGGTCTATAAAAAAGTGGTCAGATGAAGCAGATGCTAAACTACAGGACTGTTTTGCTAGCACAGACTGGAACATGTTCAGGGATTCTTCCGATGACATTGAGGAATMCTCCACATCAGTCACTGGCTTTATCAATAGGTGCATCGAGGACGTCGTCCCCACAGTGACTGTACATACATACCCCAACCAGAAGCCATGGATTACAGGCAACATTCGCACTGAGCTAAAGGGTAGAGGGTTCAAGGTGCAGGACTCTAACCCGGAAGCTTACAAGAAATCTCGCTATGCCCTGCAACGAACCATCAAACAGGCAAGAGTCAATACAGGGCTAAGATTCAATCATACTACACCAGCTCCGATGCTCGTCGGATGTGGCAGGGCTTGCAAACTATTACAGACTACAAAAGGAAGCACAGCCGCGCGCTGCCCAGTGACACGAGCCTACCAGAAGAGCTAAATCACTTCTATGCTCGCTTCGAGGCAAGCAACACTGAGGCATGCATGAGAGCATCAGCTGTTCCGGACGACTGTGTGATCACGCTCCCCGTAGCCGACGTGAGTAAGACCTTTAAACAGGTCAACATACAAGGCTGCAGGGCCAGACGGATTACCAGGACGTGTGCTCCCGGCATGTGCTGACCAACTGGCAGGTGTCTTCACTGACATTTTCAACATGTCCCTGACCGAGTCTGTAATACCAACATGTTTCAAGCAGACCACCATAGTCGCTGTGCCCAAGAACACAAAGGCAACCTGTCTAAATGACTACAGACCCGTAGCAATGAAGTGCCTTGAAAGGCTGGTAATGGCTCACATCAACACCATTATCCCAGAAACCCTAGACCCACTCCAATTTGCATACCGCCCAAACAGATCCACAGATGATGCAATCTCTATTGCACCCCACACTGCCCTTYCCCACCTGGATAAAAGGAACACCTATGTGAGAATGCTATTCATTGACTACAGCTCAGCGTTCAACACCATAKTACCCTCAAAGCTCATCACTAAGCTAAGGACTCTGGGACTAAACACCTCCCTCTGCAACTGGATCCTGGACTTCCTGACGGGCCGCCCCCAGGTGGTGAGGGTAGGTAGCAACACATCTGCCACTCTGATCCTCAACACTGGAGTTCCCCAGGGGTGTGTGCTCAGTCCCCTCCTGTACTCCCTGTTCACCCACGACTGCATGGCCAGGCACGGCTCCAACACCATCATTAAGTTTGCAGACAACACAACAGTGGTAGGCCTGATCACCAACAACAACGAGACAGCCTACAGGGAGGAGGTCAGAGACCTGGCCGGGTGGTGCCAGAATAGCATCCTATCCCTCAACGTAACCAGGATCAACGAGCATGCCTCCATTCTCATCGACGGGGCTGTAGTGGAGCAGGTTGAGAGCTTCAAGTTCCTTGGTGTCCACATTAACAACAAACTAGAATGGTCCAAACACACCAAGACAGTCGTGAAGAGGGCACGACAAAGCCTATTCCCCCTCAGGAAACTAAAAAGATTTGGCATGGGTCCTCAGATCCTCAAAAGGTTCTACAGCTGYAACATCGAGAGCATCCTGACCGGTTGCATCACTGCCTGGTACGGCAGTTGTTGGCCTCCTACTGCAAGGCACTTGAGGGTAGTGCGTACGGCTCAGTACATCACTGGGGCAAAGCTGCCTGCCATCCAGGACCTCTACACCAGGCGGTGTCAGAGGAAGGCCCTAAAAATTAGACCCCAGCCACCCCAGTCATAGACTGTTCTCTCTACTACCGCATGGCAAGCGGTACCGGAGTGCCAAGTCTAGGACAAAAAGGCTTCAACAGTTTTTACCCCCAAGCCATAAGACTCCTAACTATTTGCATTGTGTGCCCCCCCCCCAACCCCTCTTTTTACGCTGCTGCTACTCTCTGTTTATCATATATTCATAGTCACTTTAACTATACATTCATGTACATACTACCTCAATTGGCCCGACCAACCAGTGCTCCCGCACATTGGCTAACCGGGCTATTTGCATTGTGTCCCACCACCCGCCAACCCCTCTCTTTACGCTACTGCTACTCTCTGTTCATCATATATGCATAGTCACTTTAACCATACCTACATGTATATACTACCTCAATAAGCCTGATGAACCGGTGTCTGTAGATAGCCTTGCTACTGTTATTTTCAAATGTCTTTTTACTGTTGTTTTATTTCTTTACTTACCTACACACACACACACACACACACCTTTTTTTTGCACTATTGGTTAGAGCCTGTAGGTAAGCATTTCACTGTAAGGTCTACACCTGTTGTATTCAGCACACGTGACAACTACACTTTGATTTGATTTAAACCTCCTATTTAGTTGGTTTTCTGATGTTTTATTTCCCATAACTAGGAGTACAGGACACATACAGTATATGTTGTCCTTAGTCAGAGTAAGTCAACTGCTGTATGTCCCCACAAATAYACGAGGCAACTGGCACGGGAAGACACAGATTATGAGAAAGTACATATCCTTGGCGTTTTGATTTCAATTCCCATGCACATCTCTGATTTTCAAGGTTTGGAGTCGTTTTTGAATGTAAGCTCGGATTCTGGCTCCGGGGGTTAACAGGGGAGTTCCACACTCTGTTCAACAATTCAAACCATGCTTCCCCCACGTGAGTGTGCATGCAATAATGCCTGCACTTGTTTATATCTGTGGACGAAGCATCCCACTGGCCACAAATTAAGCATTCAGGCTCGGCTGCCCTGTTGTGCTCCAGGATGACGTGTCAAGAGTACTAAAACTGACTCTACACCCTAGGTGCACCACAAGCTTGTTGCTGAGCGCAAAACATTTTGAAGCTGTCAGACCCTTTAAAATGACTTTAATTCATGGTTTTCTTATTTCATCAACAAATGCATTTGGTGTCCTTTTTTAAATGTTTTGATGGAGAGATATATTGGTTTGAATTGTTTACAAATGAGGGGTGCAGGYCTCCAAATTGCCCCATACAGTGCATTTGGAAAGTATTGAGACACCTTGACTTTTTCCACATTTTGTTACGTTACAGACTGACTCTAAATTTGATTAAATAGTCCCCCCCCCTCATTAATCTACAAACAATAACCTATAATTAAAACAGGTTTTAATAACATTTTGCAAATGTATTAAATATCACATTTACGGAAGTATTCAGACCCTTTACTCAGTACTTTGTTGAAGTACCTTTGGCAGTGATTACAGCCTTGAGTCTTCTTCGGTATGAGGCTTCAAGCTTGGCACACCTGTATTTTGGGAGTTTCTCTCATTTTTCTCTGCAGATCCTCTCAAGCTCTGTCAGGTTGGATGGGGAGCATCGCTGCACAGCTATTTTCAGGTCTCTCCAGAGATGTTCGATCGGGTTCAAGTCTCGGTTTCAAGGACATTCAGAGACTTGTCCCAAAGCCACTCCTAAGCTGTTTTTAGCTGTGAGCTTAGGGTAGTCGTCCTGTTGGAAGGTGAACCTTCACCCCAGTCTGAGGTCCTGAGCGCTMTGGAGCAGGTTTTCATCAAGGATCCATCTGTACTTTGTTCCGTTCATCTTTCCCTGGATCCTGACTAGTCTCCCAGTCCCTGCCACTGAAAAACATCCCCACAGCATGATGCTGCAACCACCATGCTTCACTGTAGGGATGGTGGCAGGTTTCCTCCAGACGTGACGCTTGGCATTCAGGCCAAAGAGTTCAATCTTGGTTTCATCAGATCAGAGAATCTTGTTTTCATGGTCTAAGAGTCTTTAGGTGCCTTTTGGCAAACTCCAAGCTGGTTGTCATGTGCCTTTTACTGAGAAGTGGCTGCCATCTGGCCACTGTACCATAAAGGCCTGATTGGTGGAGAGCTACAGAGATGGTTGTCCTTTTGAAAGGTTTTCCCATCTCCACAGAGGAACTCAGAGCTCTGTCAGAGTGACCATCGGGTTTTTGGTCACCTCCCTGACCAAGGTCCTTGTCCCCCGGTTGCTCAGTTCTTGGTGGTTCCAAACTTCTTCCATTTAAGAATGATTGAGGCCACTGTGTTCTTGAGGACTTTCAATGCTGCAGAAATGTTTTGGTACCCTTCCCCAGATCTGTGCCTTGACACAATCTTGTCTCAGAGCTCTATGGACAATTCCGTGGCTTGGTTTTTTCTCTGACATGCACTGTCAACTGTGGAACCTTATGTAGACTGGTGTGTGCCTTTCCAAATCATGTCCAATCAATTGAATTTACCACATGTAGACTCCAATCAAGTTGTAGAAACATCTCAAGGATGATCAATGGAAACARGATGCAMCTGAGCTCAATTTCGAGTCTCATTGCAAAGGGTCTGAATGGTATTTCAGTTTATTTTATTTTATAATTTTACAAAAAAATCTAAAAAMCTGTTTTTGCTTTGTCATAATGAGGTATTGTGTGTAGAATGGTGAGGGGGAAAAACAATTTAAATAATTAAAAAATAAGGCTGTAACGCAATAAAATGTGGAAAAAGTCAAGGGGTCTGAATACTTAACACTAAATTGACCTTTTCACATTAAATTGTTMTTTTGAAAGAAACCTCTGCAGTTTGTACACTGAAGTTTTTTCTGTTTGCTTTCAACTTCTTTACCGAAAATGTATTGGATAAAAATATTAACGATGAGCATGTATTTCTCTTAAACTCTGAGCCACTTAAGGTTAACGGACTCTATTATAATGTTTCCAAGGTAATGCAAAAACATGGTGACTTTGATGAATGAAGTAGTAAGCACAATAAAATCAAACTGAAATTTGCATTAGAATAAGGATCTGAAACCATTCATTTACAGATTGTGAGGTTGAGAAATTCACCTGCTGAAACAGAAATGTCAGTTGAGAAATGACGATCCATGCAGTGGAAAGCTCCTCTCAAATCCATATTAACTCTAATTCTCCATACACATCCTAAAATCACCCTCTATGGGCTAATTCACCATCCATCACCTCCATCTTAAAGTATGGCAACAAGACATCTCWTTCTCAAGCTTTTTAGCCTCCTCCAAAACAAATGTCTTCTAATATCAGTTTGCATTGGTATTTAGTTATACTCTCTGCCAATGGGAAACAATTTCTTGCTATTGTCAGATGAATCTAGTCTGAATGTATCTGTCTTGTAGTTTTCAAACTGGTAATGCCAGGAAGGTTTTCCTAAAGTGAAAGTCATTATTTTACACTAATCGGAGAATGCACCGTTAAACTATAATTTAGAAATGCAGGCATGGGGAGCAAGAGAAAATCCTCATCATCAAGTTCCAGAGAAAWTCCTTGTGACAACCTATTATATGTATAATTAAGCCCAAGTCCATAGTGGAGACGGCAGGTTAATCCCAAGGGATACTATGATACTCAAAATGACACGCATTACATTTCTTATTGAAGCTGTTCACAGTGGTTTAATAGGCCTTTGTGTTCTTTACGCTTTGACACAGCAGGCCTATGTGGGTGAGGACAGTGSCTATACCATTGTGTAACTTGATTCCCCCTCTTGTTATGACAATTTTCTGCAATTAGGGCTCTAGTATTGTACACCAATCAATGCAGAGTACTCTCCATAAAAATGTCAATACCTGAAGCACAGACTCCTCCAAACAGATACAGAGAACCTAAAGATGATACTGCATCTCCAACATGTGGCCGGCTAACAAGTTTCTCCTTTGAACTTATCAATGCCGGTCTTCCTTTGTGAAATAACCAAAGCATTGATTAAAGCATTGATTCATTTTCTTGAAGTTGTGCTGCACCCGGTCCTTGAAGAGGAATACAATATTCAAAGCAGAGCTCTGGTATTACCCAGTATGTAGACCTCTGCTCTGTAAGAGGCAAGCCAAGTAAGAGGCTGCATACAAATTAAGTCTTAGGCAAAGCATGAGTAGAAAACTGATGAAACCACTCTTGCATAATCATGCTTTATAAAAAATAACAAGTCACTCATTACTCAGTGCATCTAGACTGCTTTGAGCGCTTAATTAACGAGGACACTGCACCAGTAAATTAATTAAAACACATACAATGTTTCTGAAATCAAATAAGACCAGAACCTAACATCAATAAATAGATTTCCGGTCTTGTAGGTATGGTGTTTGAAGGAAGAGTCACCCGAGGTTAGTTATTAGGAGCTACATTATAATAAGTTAAATGGAACTAAATTTCATGTCATCGAACAACTCATTACATGCACTCTGAGACACCTACACATGATGTACTGGTTTAAAACAATATACAATAGGCTGGTCCTGATTGCACAGAAACATGGCAYATTAATGTGGTTTCTTTTAGAAAAAAAAGTGCTATCTAGAACCTATAAAAGGGTTATTCGGCTGTCTCCATAGGTGAACCCTTTGAAGAACTACATTTTATTTTGTATTTATGTAACCTTTATTTTATCAGGGAGTCATACTAAGACCAAGGTCTCTTTTACAGATGAGCCCTGAATTACATAAAGTACAGAAAATACACACATACATTTAAATACAAAATGCAAGATGAAAGAAAAACATGGTCATAAAAAACAAACACATTCATCAATAATACTTGTACGTGTACATCTGAATGTGTTAATGTAAAAATACATTTTATTTCAAGAAATATGCTTTTCTGCATGTGAGTCTTATTAAGGAATGTGAGTCTTATTCAGTACATTTACATGTAGTCACTGCTTGCTTTTCTAAAGTCTACCAACCTGTAACGGCTTTCTTCCTGGGATGAAGGAGAGGACCAAAATGCAGCGCGGCTAGTGTTCAACATGTTTAATAAAGAATAATAACGTGAACACTACAAGCTACAAAACAATAAATGTGAAAACCGAAAACAGTACTATCTGGTGCAGAACACAAAGACAGAAACAATCACCCACAAACAAACAGTGAAAACAGGCTACCTTAATATGGTTCCCAATCAGAGACAATGACAAACACCTGCCTCTGATTGAGAACCATATTAGGCCAAACAACMAACCCAACATAGAAACACAAAACATAGAATGCCCACCCAGCTCACGTCCTGACCAACTAAACAAAGACTAAACAAAGGAAATAAGGTCAGGAATGTGACACAACCTTGCCATGTGTTGTGACTTTACTTTCATTAATCTGATGACTGTTATTTGTTTAATTGTTACCCGATTTAAATTAATCATATAACAATTAAACTCATTAGGAATTTGGGGCACCACGGAAAAGGTTGTTTAAAGAGTTACCATCTCCCGAATTAAACTCTTCAAGATATATATCTCTTTAATCGATAAACGGTCATCATACACGATGGCGCCGACAGAGATGGTTGCCTCGCTTCAGGTCCTTACGCTTCGAACACACCAACTGCGTCAATGCATTTTGATACACCAGAAGTACATTCATTTCCAATGGAACGCTGCATTTGCCCTGCAGCATTGCGTTGCAGAGGTAGTTACAATACGTTCTGTGTGGTGCATACGTTCGATTTATCGGATGTATGCATCAAATTGAATGTGTAGACTTGACAGAAAGTAGCAAAATGTGAATGTTGAATTTTTGTTGCACACATATCCAGTAAAAAAAATGTGGTTTACATAATAAAAACAGTTTAATTGCATAATTTCTTTAAATGTTTTATTAATTTATTTGCCAAGTAGTATATTTTTTTGGTGACATCCACAAATTTATTGTGAGAGCCTATAATATAATTTCCCTCCAATGCAGTTTTGGAGCGAAATGCAATAATAAATAGTCAAGAAAGCAGAGTCGGCTCTTTCAACAACAAGACCAACGTTGAGGAAGGTGGTCTTGGTCGCGCTGTTGGGCCGGGACCAGCCCCGCCGAAAGCGCAGGTCTGTGTGGGTCCAGAGATGGTTCAAGTCCTGAAAGCGCAGGTCTGTGTGGGTCCAGAGATGGTTCAAGTCCAGAAAGCACAGGTCTGTGTGGGTCTCAAGTCCGAAAGCCGCAGGTCTGTGTGGGCATAGAGATGCGGTTAAAGTCCCGAAAGCGCAGGTCTGTGTTGGCAGAGATGGTTCAAGTCCCGAAAGCGCAGGTCTGTGTGGGTCCAGAGATGGTTCAAGTCCCGAAAGCGCAGGTCTGTGTGGGTCCAGAGATGGTTCAAGTCCCGAAAGCAGGCAGGGGAGTTCCACAGTCTCATTCAAGAGCTTTGACTGTTTGGAGAGGAATTCTGAAATTACTTTCGTCTGGACCGAAGCCAGTTCGATCACCTGCTCCAGATGGTTGGAGCCAGGATCGCCCGGCCTGGCGATTTGTCTCCGGTAAGCTACATTCTAGTACATTTTTAAAGCCTTTGATACTATAATTGATTGATGTTTGATACATTGTTTTTGTGTTCAACCTAGCTAGCTAAAGGGCTCTAGTTAATAGTCCCTATTTGACATCAGATGTACTTTTAAGAATGTTCATTAGGACTATAACTTTTCCCAAAGTTGGTTAATAATCCTTTTTTAATTATGCAATGTTACCAAATGAAAAGAAAGTTGAGGTGCCTTCTGCCCTGATGAAGGTAGGCTAGTCTTCTCCAGGACCCATTGTTGTTCAAGACAATTACAGTCATTCATTACATTCTTATTGGACTCACATACACTCTTAGAGAACAAGGTTCCAAAAGTGTCCTTCTGCTTTCCCCATAGGATAACCCTTTTTGGTTCCAGGTATAACCCTTTGGGGAAAATGTTATACATGGAACCCAATAGGCTTCTACTTGGAACCAAAAGGGGTACTACCTGGAACGAAAAGGGATCTCCTATGGGGACAGCCGGAGAACCCTTTTAAGTAGATAGTACCATTCTTTCTAAGAGTAGAGTTGGCCTGGGCTTCAGTTTATTGATATAGTCATAGACTGAATTGTATTGTTAATGATGGTTGATGAGTATTACAATATAATTAGTAGAGCATAATAAACTGTAATGAGGTAGCTATATGAGTAGATAGAATATGTGGGTGGAATTCAAGTTACACACAATATTGATCATTATTTTGAATTATATTTCAGATTCTTGGCGACAGGGGACTCCTACAGGATCATAGGATTAATCTTCCGAGTTGGACGGTCCATGGTGGCAGGCACTGTGGCACTATGGCACAAGCCATTTGGGACTGTCTGGTTGGTGAATACATGCCTGTCCCCAAGGAGGAAGACTGGAGGGCCATCGCTGCCGAGTTCCTGGGGAGATGGAATTTCCCCAACTGTCTTGGCTCCATTGACGGGAACATGTAGAAATCCAGGCTCCACCGTGCTCAGGTTCACAATTCTACAACTACAAGGGTACATATTCAGTTGTACTCTTGGCTGTAGTAGATGCCAACTACTGTTTCTGTGTTGTCGATGTTGGTGCTTACGGCAAGGGAAGTGATGGCGGGACCCTCCGGGACTCTGCCTTTGGCCAGGCACTTCAGGATGGCACCCTGGAGACTCCACCACCTGCATCACTCCCTGGGGCTGAAGATCTGGGACCTGTTCCCCACGTCTTCGTCGGCGACGAGGCCTTCCCTTTAAGACCCAACCTCATGAGGCCCTACGCTGGACGCCAGCTGCCATTGCCAAAGCCTGTGAGGATCTTTAACAAACGACTGTCCAGGGCAAGGTTAGTTGTTGAATGCGCCTTTGGGATTCTGGCAGCCCGGTGGAGAATGTATCAGAGAGTGCTTGGTCTCAGCCCCTCAAATGTCGATGCCTGCGTGAAGGCCACGTGTTCTCCAAGACTACCTGCGGATGTCATTCCAGGAGGTGGTCACCTACCTGATGTCTCCAGGGCAGGTACCAACAACGCCCCCAGACAGGCACTCCAGGTGAGGGAGAAGTTGACCACCTACTTCTCATCGCCATGCGGTGAAGTCCCATGGTARTATACCGTGGAGTGAAACAGCTCTTTTAAGAGCCGCATAACACAAAAGTTATTTTAAGAACCATCCACCATTGTCCATAAAATTGCATTTTTTCCCCAGATTACTTTATGTAATGTCTCTCTTCATTTGGAAGCTATATTTAAGTGACATCTATCAATTTGGATGGGGAGCATTGCTGCACAACTATTGTCAGGTCTCTACAGAGATGTTTGATCGGGTTCAAGTCTGGGCTCTGGCTGGGCCACTCAAGGATGTTCAGAGACTTGTCCCGAAGTCACTCCTGTGTTGTATTTGCTGTGTGCTTAGGGTTGTTGTCCTGTTGGAAGGTGAACCTTTGCCCCAGTCTGAGGACCTGAGCGCCCTGGAGCAGGTTTTCATCAATGATCTCTCTGTACTTTGCTCGTTCATCTTTCCCTCGATCCTGACTAGTCTCCCAGTCCCTGCCGCTGAAAAACATCCCCACAACATGATGCTGCCACCACCATGCTTCACCGTAGTGATGGTGCCAGGTTTCCTCCAGACGTGATGCTTGGCATTCAGGCCAAAGAGTTTAATCTTAGTTTCATCAGATGAGAGAATCTTGTTTCTCATGGTCTGAGAGTCTTTAGGTGCCCTTTGGCAAACTCCACGCGGGCTGTCATGTGCCTTTTACAGAGGAGTTGCTTCCATCTGGCCACTCTAACATAAAAGCCTGATTGGTGGAATGCTGCAGAGATGGTTGTCCTTCTGGAAGGTTATTCCATCTCCACAGAGGAAGTCTAGAGCTCTGTCAGTGACCATCGGGTCTTGATCACCTCCCAGACCAAGGCCCTTCTCCCATGATTGCTCAGTTTGGCCGAGCGGCCAGCTCTAGGGAGAGTCTTGGTGGTTCCAAACTTCTTCCATTGAAGAATGATGAAGACCACTGTGTTCTTGGGGACCTTCAATGTTGCAGATATTTTTTGGTACCCTTCCCCAGATCTCGGAGCTCTACGGACAATTCCTTCAACCTCATGGCTTGGTGTTTGCGCTGACATGTACTGTCAACTGTGATACCTTATATAGACTGGGTTTTTTCTTTCCAAATCATGTCCAATTAATTGAATTCACCACAAGTGCACTGCAATCAAGTTGTAGAAACATCTCAAGGATTATCAATGGAAACAGGATGCACCTGAGCTCAATATCGAGTCTCATATCAAAGGGTTTGAATACTATTTCTTTTTTTTTCTTAAAAAWAAAWAAATTAGCACCAAAAAATGTACCTGTTTTCGCTTCGTCATTATTGGGTATTGTGTGTGGCTTGCAGAGATGTTTCTTAATATACATTTTAGAATAAGGGTGTAACGTAATAAATTGTGGAAGAAGTCAAGGGGTCTGAATACTTTCCAAAGGAACTGTGTGTATGTACATACACTTAGGTTGGAGTCATTAAAACTCGTTTTTCAACCACACAAACTGTAGTTTTGGCAAGTCGGTTAGGAATCTACTGTGTGCATGACACAAGTAATATTTCCAACCATTGTTTACAGACAGATTATTTCACTTATAATTCACTGTATCACAATTCCAGTTGGTCAGAAGTTTACATACACTAAATTGATATTGCCTTTAAACAGCTTGGAAAATTCCAGACAATGATGTCATGGCTTTAGAAGCTTCTGATAGGCTAATTGACATCATTAGAGTCAATTGGAGGTGTACCTGTGGATGTATTTCAAGGCCTACCTTGCAACTCAGTGCCTCTTTGCTTGACATCATGGGGAAATCTAATGAAATTCTCAGAAAAAAATTATAGACCTCCACAAGTCTTGTTCATTCTTGGGAGCAATTTCCAAATTCCTGAAGGTAACACGTTCATCTGTACAAACAATAGTACGCAAGTATAAACCCCATGGGACCATGCAGCCGTCATACCGCTCAGGAAGGAGATGCGTGTGCTAGAGATGAACATACCTTGGTGAGAAAAGTGCAAATCAATCCCAGAACAACAGCAAAGGGCCTTGTGAAGATGCTGCAGGAAACAGGTACAAAATGATCTATATCCACAGTAAAACGAGTCCTATATCGACATAACATGAATGGCCGCTCAGCAAGGAAGAAGCCACTGCTCCAAAACTGCCATAAAAAAGACAGACTACGGTTTGCAACTGCACATGGGAACAAAGATCATACTTTTTGGAGAAATGTCCTCTGGTCTGATGAAACAAAAATAGAACTGTTTGGCCATAATGRCCATCGTTATGTTTGGAGGAAAAAGGGGGACGCTTGCAAGCCGAAGAACACCATCCCAACCGTGAAGCATGGGGGTGGCAGCATCGTGTTGTGGGGGTGCTTTGCTGTAGGAGGGACTGGTGCACTTCACAAAATAGATGGCATCATGAGGAGGAAAATTACGTGGATATATTGAAGCAACATGTCAAGACATCAGTCAGGAAGTTAAAGCTTGGTTTCAAACGGCTCTTCCAAATGGACAATGACCCCAAGCATACTTCCAAAGTTGTGGCAAAATGGCTTAAGGACAACAAAGTCAAGGTATTGGAATGACCATCACAAAACCATATCTCAATCCTATAGAAAATGTGTGGGCAGAACTGAAAAAGCGTGTGCGAGCAAGGAGTCCTACAAACCTGACTCAGTTACACCAGCTCTGTCAGGAGGAATGGGCCAAAATTCACCCAGCTTATTGTGGGAAGCTTGTGGAAGGCTACCAGAAACGTTTGACCCAAGTTAAACAATTTAAAGGCAATGCAACCAAATACTAATTGAGTGTATGTAAACGTCTGACCCACTGGGAATGTGATGAAAATAATAAAAGCTGAAATAAATCATTCTCTCTACTATTATTCTGACATTTCACATTATTAAAATAAAGTGGTGATCCTAACTGACAGGGAATTTTTACTAGGATTAAATGTCAGGAATTGTGAGACACTGAGTTTAAATGTATTTGGCTAAGGTGTATGTAATCTTCAGACTTCAACTGTATATATATATATGTATATGTATATATAAATGTACATGACAAATCTGAGGGGTTACGTGCCCCTGTGCCCCCATGGGCATGACGACTGTGAGCTTCCATGAGTTCAGAGATCTGAAACCATTGTTGTTTGAACTACCTGGAAATGTGCACGTTAACCAATGTGTCATTATGTAGCTTTGTTAATTTTATGGAGCTGCAGGAACCTGCCACAATAAAGTCCATTCATCTTGTGTAACCTATAAACATAAGTGCATTGGAGAGCGTATGCAAATTCTCTGAAAACATTTACCCATAATGAAATATATTCAAGGAATGTCATATTACAAAACAAAACAAAAAAATGATTGAGCTCACTCATGAGCCCAGCCTTGATGTTTGAAGATAGTCCTTGTAGGAAAATCATGTTAGCACAAATTAAGTGGGCTTTGTTGTAGCGAAACATTAGTGGTATTTAGTATGCTTGTTTTGAGGCACAACAAGGACGAGCTGAAGAAAGAAACATAATAAGCATATAAATTCAAGCTCTGTCTCAGAAACGGTGATAGAGTGTGATGGTAAAATGTGCCTAGTCACTTCCCCCCAGACAGCAGCTCTGGGTGAGCTCTATGACAACAGCCATGCATCTAATTGATATAATCAGACGCTCTCCTGTAGAGAATTTTACAGAAGCGTAAAACATATCAATCATAATAATTTCGGTGTCTGAATACATACAACAATCAAATAACGCCATATCAGGTGACACAATTTAATAAATATGCTAATAAGCGCTGAGCTTGTCTTTCATTAATAATATTTAAGAATACAGTACATTATTCGTTTTGGTAAAAGAATATGGGTAAATATTTAATGAACAAATAAATCCTTCCCCAAAGCGGTCCAGTCCATTCCTCAATGGAGTATAAGATAATATTTAAAGAAGAATATAAATTGAGTCAAACAGTAACCCTCATTACCAAGATATTACGGTGGAATTTTTATGAAACATTACTTACAATACATTTAAAATAATGTTGTATAAGTAAAACAGGTCAAATAAAGCAAAAAACATGAAGAATTGAAGCAGTTGAAAAATAATACTGTATGTATCTAGATGCAAAGTGTAAATTGCAGAGTAGACAGTCTTGATATTACATTGTGGAACTGAGGTGTATAGAGGAGGCCTTGACTGCTGAGCCTGATGGCGAACCCTGTGCAGAGGTAAGCCCGCCAACAGCTTGTGGATAGAGCTGAGATGGGCGGGAACACATCAGTCCACGGCAATTCCCTGGATCTCCTAGGGTAATCAGCAACACCTGATGCAAAGCAATCAAAAACAAAATGGAACACTGTCTGTGTGTATTTTCATCAATTTGAATCAGCAGATTCATTTTCCCCTTCCATTTGTTGAACATGTGTGATTGAAAAGCAGGGCAGCTCTCCCTCTTCAACCGTAGGACGGTAAATAGATTCCGAGACAGAGGTGGGTATGGCACCCTTTTTGCTTTCTATTTGATTAGCAGCCAAATGCTCTGTCTTCAGTCAGACTTGCCAGTGTGGCTGCTCTCATAGCTGAAGTGGTCTCGCTGTGGGCCAAGGTGGCCTCAACCTTACTCTCCAAACTCTCTCAGGAGCGCAAATGGAGCCAAACCTCCCATGGAAATAGAGAGTATGATCATGCAATCATTTCCGATTTGACCTTTTTGTCTGCTGTTTTGATTGAATAATATACACAACACGGCTCACCTGAGGTAATGGAAAAGCTGTCAGTTATGTTATGTCATCATAACCACTCACCCTATGTCTACATTCCCCCTCCTCCATTTCTTGACATGGAACTAATGTATCAAATAGCAGTCTACAAAATGGAATGTTTTCAAAATGACTTCCCTCCATAGGAATTGGCCTTGTAATATCAGAAACCAATATACACTACATGACCAAAACTATGTGGACACCTGCTTGTCGAACATCTAATTTCAAAATCATGGGCATTAATATGGAGTTGGTCCCCCTTTGCTGCTATAACAGCCTCCACTCTTCTAGGAAGGCTTTCCATTAGATGTTGGAACATTGTTGCGGGGACTTGCTTCCATTCAGCCACGAGAATTAGTGAGGTCAGGCACTGATGTTGGCGATTAGGCCTGGCTCACAGTAGGCATTCTAATTCCTCCCAAAGGTGTTCAATGGGGTTGAGGTCAGGGTACTGTGCAGGCCAGTCAAGTTCTTCCACACAGATCTCAACAAACCATTTCTCTATGGACTCCGTTTTGTGCACGGGAGCATTGTCATGCTGAACCAGGAAAGGGCCTTCCCCTGTTGCCACAAAGCTGGAAGCACAGAATCATCTTGTATGTTGTAACGTTAAGATTTTCCTTCACTGGAACTAAGGGGCCTAGCCTGAACCATGAAAAACAGCCCCAGATCATTATTTCTCCTTCAACAATGTTACAGTTGGCACTATGCATTGGGGCAGGTAGCGTTCTACTGGCATCCGCAAAACCCAGATTTGTCTGTCGGACTACCAGTTGGTGAGGCGTGATTCATGACTCCAGAGAACGTGTTTCCACTGCTTCAGAGTCCAATTGCGGGAGCTTTACACCACTACAGCTGACGCTTGGCATTGCTCATGGTGATCTTAACGAAGCTCCCAACGAACAGTTCTTGTGCTGATGTTACTTCCAAAACAGTTTGGAACTCAGTAGTGAGTGTTAAAAACGAGGACAGATGATTTTTACGCGTTACATGCTTCAGCACAGGTGTTCCGTTCTGTGAGCTTGTGTGGCCTACCACTTCGCAGATGAGCCGTTGTTAGTCCTAGACATTTACAGTTCACAATAACAGCACTTACAGTTGACCAGGGCAGCTCTAACAGGGCAGAAATTAGACAAACTGACTTGCTGGAACGATGGCCTCCTATGACGGTGCCACGTTGAAAGTCCCTGAGCTCTTCAGTAAGGCCATTCTACTGCCAATGTTTGTCTGTGGAGATTGCATGGCTCTGTGCTCAATTTTATATACCTGTCAGCGTTTTGTTATGTTACAGGCTGATTATAAAATGGATTAAACAAATGTTTTCCCTCATCAATCTACACACAATACCCGATAATGACAATGTGAAAACATTTTTGCAAAAACATTTTTGCAAAAACAGATTTACATAAGTATTCAGACCTTTTGCTATGAGACTCGAAGTTGAGCTCAAGTGCATCCTGTTTCCATTGATCATCCTTGAGATGTTTCTACAACTTGACTGGACTCCACCTGTGGTAAATTCAATTGATTGGACATGATTTGGAAAGGCACACACCAGTCTATACAAGGTCTCACAGTTGACAGTGCATGTCAGAGCAAAAACCAAGCCATGAGGTCGAAGGAATTGTCCGTAGAGCTCAGAGACAGGATTGTGTCAAGGCACAGATCTGGGGAAGTGTACCAAAACATTTCTACAGCATTGAAGGTCCCCAAGAACACAGTGGCCTCCATCATTCTTAAATGGAAGAAGTTTGGAACCACCAAGACTCTTCATAGACCTGGCCTGAGCAATCAGGGGAGAAGGGCCTTGGTCCTTGAGGTGACCAAGAACCTGATGGTCACTCTGACAGAGTTCTAGAGTTCCTCTGTGGAGATGGGATAACCTTCCAGAAGGACAACCATCTCTGCAGCCCTCCACCAGTCAGGCCTTTATGGTAGAGTGGCCAGATGGAAGACACTCCTCAGTAAAAGGCACATGACAGCCCGCGGTACCTAAAGACTCTCAGACCATGAGAAACAAGATTCTCTCGTCTGATGAAACCAATATTGAACTCTTTGGCCTGAATGCCAAGCGTCAAGTTTGGAGGAAACCTGGCACCATCCCTACGGTGAAGCATGGTGGTGGCAGCATCATGCTGTGGGAATGTTTTTCAGTGGCAGGAACTGGGAGACTAGTCAGGATCGAGGGAAAGACGAACGGAGCAAAGTACTTAGAGTTCGTTGATGAAAACCTGCTCCAGAGTGCTCAGGACCTCAGACTGGGGCGAAGGTTCACATTCCAGCAGGACATCAACCGTAGGCCCACAATGCAGGAGTGGCTTCCGGACAAGTCTATGAATGACTTGTGGCCCAGCCAGAGCCCAGATTTGAACCAGATTGAACATCTCTGGAGAGACCTGAAAATATATGTGCAGAAATGCTCCCCATCCAACCTGCCACAGATCTGCAAAGAAGAATGGGAGAAACTCCTCAAATACATTTGTGCTAAGCTTGTAGCGTCATACCCAAGAAGACGCAAGGATGTAATTGCTGCCAAAGGTGCTTCAACTAAGTACTGTGTAAATTGTCTGAATACTAGTTTTATTTTTATACATTTGCAAAAAAATCTAAAAACCTGGTTTTGCTTTGTAATTATGGGGTATTGTGTGTAGATTGAGGGAAAAAAACAATTTAATAAATTTCAGAATAAGGATGTAACATATCAAAATGTAGTCAAGGGGTCTGAATACTTTCCCGAAGGCAATATATAAATACTGTATATAATCCACATTTTGTTATGTTACAACCTTATTCTAAAATGTATTAAATTGTTAGTTTTTCTTCCTCCAAATTATGTCCAATCAATTGAATTTACCACAGGTGGACTCCAATCAAGTTGTAGAAACATCTCAAGGGCAGTCCATCATTMTTTTAAGACATGAAGGTCAGTCAATCCGGAAAATGTCAAGAGGTTTCTTCAAGTGAAGTCGTAAAAACAAGTAGATGCTATGATGAAACTGCCTCTCATGAGGACCGCCGCAGGAAAGGAAGACCCAGAGTTACCTCTGCTGCAGAGGATATGTTCATTAGAGTTACCAACCTCAGATATTGCTGCCCAAATGAAATGCGTCAGAGTTCAAGTAACAGACACATCTCAACATGAACTGTTCAGAGGACACTGCATGATTCAGGCCTTTGTGGTCGAATTGCTGCAAAGAAACCACTACTAAAGGACACCAATAAKAAGAAGAGGCTTGCTTGGGCCAAGAAACACAAGCAATGGACATTTGTTCCAACCGCYGTGTCTTTGTGAGATTCAGAGTAGGTGAACGGATGATCTCCGCATGTGTGGTTCCCACCGTGAAGCATGGAGGTGTGATTGTGTGGGCGTGCTTTGCTGGTGACACTGTCAGTGATTTATTTCAAATTCAAGGCACACTTAACTAGCATGGCAACCACAGCATTCTGCAGCAATACGCCATCCCATSTGATTTGCGCTTAGTGGGACTAACATTTGTTTTTCAACAGGACAATGAYGCAACACACCTCCAGGCTGTGTAAGGGCTATTTGACCAAGAAGGAGAGTGATGGAGTGCTGCATYAGATGACCTGGCCTCCACAATCACCCAACCTCAACCCAATTGAGATGGTTTGATATGAGTTGGACCGCATAGTGACGGAAAAGCAGCCAACAAGTGCTCAGCATATGTGGGAACTCCTTCAAGACTGACAGCATTCCAGGTGAAGCTGGTTGAGAGAATGCCAAGAATGTGCAAAGCTGTCATCAATGCAAAGGGTGGCTACTTTGAAGACTCTAAAATATATTTTGATTTGTTTAACTGTTTTTTGGTTACAATATGATTCCATATKTCTTATTTCATAGTTTTGATGTCTTCACTATTATTCTACAATGTAGAAAATAGTAAAAAATAAAGATAAACCCTTGAATGAGTCTGTTTTCCAAACTTTTGACTGCTACCATCTGTAATTAAGGTATTTTTATTTTATTTTTTTATACATTTGCAAAAATAAAAAAATAACTGACTTCGCTTTGTCATTTTGTGGTATTGTGTGTAGATTGCTGAGGATTAAAATATATATATATAATCCATTTTAGAATTAGACTGTAATGTAACCAAATTTGGAAAAAGTCAAGGGGTCTGAATATTTTCCGAAGGCACTGTATACTCTTGGAAGAACCGTATACCATATATTTTCAGTTCATAGGTCTTTATCAAGCCACAGCTTCACACATACAAACATGTTAACTTATTCAATGAAAAGATCACACAATATGCACTTTGACAAGAGGAATGTACAAGGAGTTGTGGTGTTGAACAATGTGTGAATGCAACAAAGACAAGGTCCCAGTTGTATGTCCCTGATCTCTTTCCATTGGACTGAAATTGCAAAACAACTATTAAGCACTTTGCAAGGATCCGGCAAAACAACTGTGTCTTGAACTCAGGGTTATGCATCAGTCCCCTTGAGGACAAGCAGTGAGCAGATATTTATTTGAATGGCAATAACAGAGCAGCTCATTTTATTCTGGTTAAGATCTTTCAACCACAATCAATTTGGCATGTCACCATAAATAATAGGGTTTACCGAGTCCTGTAAGGACTTATATGTACACGGTCGACAATACCAGATTGGCTCTGTTGAGGGTGTAGTCACTTTGCATTATGTGAGGGTGTGCTGTGCATTCAATATTGCCTGAAAACATCTCTGTCTCAGCCTTATATTGAAGATTTGAGTCACAGTATTAGAGATTGGTCTGCTTATTTAGAATCCTGTACTTCAAGGTCTGTTGAAACAGATTGGCTCAATCGGATCTGTGGCTAGCGTCAGATTTGTTATGCTGTAGGATGATTTCACCTCTGGTAAGAGGCCATGTAACAGAGCCTTTGCTATTTCATGGAAATATTCAGAGCTCAAGCCGGCCGGGGCTCAGGTCTCAAGCCTGCCAACGAATCTTGAAAACATTCAATATAGCCTTCTTGATGCAGCATACAACTTGACAAACAATGTTGACCCTTGCTACAAACTGCAGAATATGTACTACTGACTGAGTTAGGCATAACAGTGGGACAGAACTTCAATCGCAATGGCCAGTAAATTGAGCTAGACCTTTAGTGATGAAACTATGTGGGGCTACAATCTGCAGACAAGCTAGCTAGACCACGAACTGGCCAGGAAAAGGTTGGCTATTCAAGCTACATCGACAAGCCAATGCATTTGGTAGCGGTCCATGTGGCTAGCTATCTTTGCAACAAACAAAGCATGTGTTCCTGCTAGCTAACCCATCAGTTATGGATACAGCTCATCCTAGGACATTATGCCTGAAGCTTTTCAATATTAGGCATTTGATTTGATCAGCATAACCAATAGCTAAAACCCCAAAATTGGGGTTGGTGTTTTGTTGTACAGCTTTCATTCTGAAACATGGCATTAGTCCAACTAAACTACCAGCTTTACAGTAAGAAAAGGCTGGCTTCATCAAGCCCCCACAAAGAGACTAAGAKAGATGATCAGGCCAGCTGATTACTGTATAGGCTAGCCTCAGGGAAATGAGTCACATTAACACTTTGACATAACCATTAGTACATAACCTGAATTACTGGAACGTGTTGACTTTTCAAACGAACCTAAAGCCTTCAAACCTGTAACAACAGACTGCATAACATAGGGGGAAAAAACTAAAACATTTATATGAGCATTCAAGATGTTTGAGTTTAGCAGTACATCTTGTTGCTGTTCAGTAACAAATGCAGTGGTATCTTGGAATGAAATGATGTGAGGAAAACGGTATTACTTTCTATGTTACGTGATATTTCGTTTGACTTATTCTGTAAGTGACTGAAACTCACAGCTCATGAGGCATCTCTCTTTGGTGAAATGCCACTGTTGGAATGCTTATTACTCTCATCCCTTTTCTGCAATTCTTAGGCAGGTTGTAGCAACTATGATATGCATGGCAACTTATTTATGTGGCAATTCTGGCGAGGCTGCAATGTAGACAAGCAATGGCCAGACAAATCTTTCAACAGGGCGGTTAATGGCTTCTTGTCAGCCAGCATAATTATAAGGCAAGGTTAAGGTATT
This sequence comes from Salvelinus sp. IW2-2015, assembly GCF_002910315.2. NCBI lineage: Eukaryota > Metazoa > Chordata > Actinopteri > Salmoniformes > Salmonidae > Salvelinus > Salvelinus sp. IW2-2015. The sequence continues at coordinate 73,764,174 of NC_036860.1, forward strand.
GCATTGGGGGCTGTAACACTGAATAACCTAATAGGGCTGTGTTTCCCTCTAAGTCACTAACTCAATTACAGACAGAGGTTAATTACAATTGGTGTTATGAAAGTCACTCATAACACCAATTGTAATCCAACTCCTCTGTCTGGGGTGTGGGGTAACCCTATATACCCCTCAAACTCAACTCTGGACGTCAAAGCCAGTTCCACTGCATTTTTTCATTGTTCCCCTCTAATCAAATAATTATTTAATTATCAGGTAGCACAGAACACCAGCAGGCTATGGACCTCGTAGGGTAAGATTTGAGTRCTCCTGCTAATTATCAAAAAACAAAAGTTGATTCACCAATTGTAATGTTGCGCATAGCTTACAAACAGCTTTATTCATAAGATAATTTCCTACTACAGTATCTATACTGTATACGATTAAACATTGTTAAGATTTAATTACCATTTCTCTTGAATTGATAAAGAACTTCATTATAATCTGTGCAATAAACTAACAAAAGGATGGCAAGCAGAATTTCATGATTTCATCCAGATCATTTTTTCCCCMATTTCATGACTGAAATCTCAAGATGTCTGCAACAGAAGATTGCCTCTAGATTATGGTCTGTGTCTCAGGTTGAAGAAGGAGTAGTACAGGAATGCTCAGTTTAACCAAAAATTGGATGTCGCAGAGGACAAGAGGGACGTGAAAATACTCAGAATTCAAATCATAACAGTCCATGAAACTTCCGGCGTTGTCTGAAGCACGTCAACCCAAAACTGGGTTTATGACATAGTGGAATTGTGAATTAATGACAGATTAAGAGACTATATGGAATCCCCATCAAATTGCGAAGCTGAAATACCACCTGAAGATTTAGGGATATGCTAAATGAACATATTGCATATATTTATGTAAAAACACAGCATCACTCTTACAATATTCAATATGACCCTGATTATAGTAATTTGCCCTCCTGATCTTGTTGTCTCAGTGACAAATTCATTTGAAGACGTTTCATCTCCTCACGAAGCTCCTCCTCATATTTTCTGGCATCAGAGGGCTGTTTGTCCAACAGTGTCCAGATATCTGTAGTCATCCTTGAAGGCCAGTCACACATATAGAATGATTGTGGATAGCGCTATCGTCTCCATCCATCTAGAACTCGGGGGAAATCACAGTGTGTTCTATCAATCAGAGTGAGGAACCGTTTCAACTTGTTCTGAGCCTCAGTGGTATCTGAGGTCAGCTTTTCACCAACTTGCCATAAAAACTGTGAGGCTTGTAGGAGGGAAAGTTCGATGAGGTTTGAACTGTATTCAACTCAGGGCTGGCCGTACTCTGACTCTTTATTCATTAACATCATTAGTCAGACATATTACCACTTAATGTTGAGCTCAATAATCATAAATGATTGGTCCCCTGTGGCTCAGTTGATAGAGCATGGCTCTGTGGGTTCAATTCCTATGGGGGACCAGTAAAAACAAATATGAAAGTATATCCACTCACTACTGTAAGTTGCTCTTGATAAGAGCATCTGCAAAATACCTAAAATGTAAATGGTTCATATTCTTGTTCAACCATATATGTGATAGTGTAACACTGATGGTTCAAGATTATAATTCAATTACTTTGTTCAGTGCACTTTAGGTGTGACAACGTTTCTTAAAACAATTCAAATAGTTCAGAACTTTGGTAAAACACAGTAGATCCAAGAAAATAGATCATATATAATCTAACGACGACTTCTCATTTGCTGCGTGCATTAAGGGGTAATTACAATCCAAGGTTCTCAGTGTTCAAATCACTTGGCTGACATTTTTTTCTTGCCATGGCTAAAATCCAGTTTAATGACAGGAACTAACTCGCTAGATTTTTATGAACCACCTCCATGCTCTTTGATGCACAAACACAGTGTAACAATGGCAGGGTGATTATAGAGAAATGCATCACAATGGGCTCTGGGAATAGAAAGAAAAAACTGCAGGGCATAGATGACTAATGCTGTGAAACACATTCCTGGCCCCTACTGTAATATAGATGACTATCGTTTCAATGTTTCAGTATTGTGCTCAGTTGTATCTTACAGCGCTCTATGGTAGGTTCATGGTTCATTTCCAGTAGGTGCAGACAGAGATAACATTGATGAACTGTCTAGGAAACCTGTTGAGAGATTGTGCCTCTTTAAGATTGTTACATGGAGTGAAAAGTGATGCCCACAATTTCGCTTGTAGTTCGTAATTTCATGAACATTGACGTAAGGGATGATTATTTCAAAACGTATTCATTAAATATTACCATGACTGACTGAAACTTGAAGGGGGGGAGATTAAATATTCCTGTCACTAGTTTTTTTAGAATGGTCTTTTGAGTCATGTTGTGCAAGAAAATGTTTGGAGTCTGCATGACTCATGTCACTAAACAATAGATAACAGTGTACAGTTGTAGTCTATTTGGTGTCTGGAAATTACTCATGTTCATTTATGTGTATCCACTCTTTTAAATGGAAAGAAACTGAGATGAGTCATTGCACTACAAAAAAGGCTATTGGGGTGAGTMTTCAATTATGCCACAAGCATACCTCCCCTCTCCCAAAAAAACATATATTTTAGTTATTCTTTCCTGATGTCAGGGCACTCCTAACGGCAGGTCCCCAGACGTAGGGTTCAGGCTAAGGTGAAAGATCTGTCAAAGTATGTTCTCTCTCCTATACTAAATCCATTAGATAAATGTTGTTACTCTGTATTTTGTACTTTGTCAATTCAGCTCTCCAGAGTCTCATTTTAAATGTTCTACAAAAAAGGATTCAAGTCGATTAGAGAACTTTCAGCTGTATGATGCTTATTGTTGATACAGTTATTCCACAGTTCACAGTAGGTCCCCCGAGCGGCATAAGGCATCTCTGTTTTGCTGTACTTCTTGACTATCTCTGTCACGCCCTGACCATAGATTGCTTTGTATGTTTCTATGTTTTGTTTGGTCAGGGTGTGATGTGGGTGGGCATTCTATGTTGTATGTCTAGGTTGTCTGTTTCTATGTGTTTGGCCTAGTATGGTTCTCAATCAGAGGCAGGTGTCAGTCGTTGTCTCTGATTGGGAGCCATATTAAGGTAGCCTGTTTTTCATTGTGTTTTGTGGGTGATTATTTTCTGTTCAGTGTTTTTTGTATTTCACCGTTCAGGACTGTTTCGTTTCGTTCTCGTTATTTTGTTTTGTGTTCATGATAATAAATTATCAATATGGACACTTACCACGCTGCGCATTGGTCCTCCTCTTCTCATTCCAACGACGAGCGTGACAATCTTACTATTTGCAATTTCACATGCTACAGTACATAGATCCTTTCATTATCACTTCTATAAATCAGGTTACAAAAAATAGATTATGGTTTGTTGAAGGGTGCAATGCATTAATTTCCTATCTTCTTCACTTAATAACTCGGAGCAGGCTATCCGACTGTACGCTAAGGGCCGTGTAACTTGGACACAGCTGATTGGTTCCTTTGTGGACTGAATTAATCATAATGAAAAAGGATCGATGCAAATGAAAGTGCAAGCTCTAAACATGTTATTGAATAGTATTAGCCCCGCAAAATTGCTTTCAAGACATTGAGTAGTGAGCTTTCCCAGATTGCACCATGGCAGAGTCTCTCCAGCCATAAGTGGGAGTTATAGTGTACTTTGCTCGTCCTGATCATACAGGGAGAGGTCGTCCTTACCTGATTTCCTGTGGTTACCGCATCACGTAATCCAATGYTCTTGCACACCACTGTGCAAAGTCAGGTCATTTGGTTACAATTTCCTCTGTAATTTGACTTGCCTTGATTTACTAACATGTAACATTAGTGGTCATAGCTGACTTCTTCAACAGGTTGAAATTCAGACCACCTCAGTCTTCCCATTTAAAGCTGATTCCTTTACCTCTCACTGAAGATTTCCTTTTATGTGCTTCCCCAATCCTTTTATAGTCCATCCCTCCTTGTCTTTCTCTCTAGATGGCTTTGAATTAAATAGTTCATTAGCATTTCATACATTAACACTGCTTCCCCTTGAGGATCTTAAGGTAGCGAAGGATAATTATTAGTACATGGGCCTTTATATTATTTGTTATTTAACTGAGAGTTCATTATAGAACCTAATTACATATTTTAATTAGAGTCCTTGGATTCTGAATTCCTGTTTGTTATCAGTTTAACCATCCTGTTCTCTAGTAGCCTTGACACTTTGCTTTTCTCGACTTTGGTAACATGTAGATATTAGTGGCCACAGGGACTATAATGATCATCACTTTGTGGATTAGCCAGTAGGCCTCAACATAGCTTCTAATTTGATGGTGTTTTAAAGACAAAAATATGCCATAGTGCAGGTTTATGTGACGTGCGCTTAAATAGGCAAACTTAACAATAGCTAATACACCTTTTTGTGTGTTGGCTTTATGTTTGTTGGCAGAAGTGTATTTTATATTCCATGCACTGTATCATACACAATGCATTAATACATGGTCTTTTCTATTTAGTTAAAATGTTATGTGGAAATGTTTTTGTGTAGGTAGGGAACCCTATATACCTGGATGAATATATTCTGAGTGTAAGCAGCTGAAGGTAGAACAAGAAAAACATTTGTTATCCGATTTATTATTTACATTGGGAGCACCGCAGAGTGCCAATAACACGTCATTAGTCCTTGTGTTTAATTAACAGGTTCTGGTGAAGAACTTTAGCCTCCCAGGTTTTAATGTGATTTGTATTTTCACAGTGCTAATATGCAATGTTTTTAATTCCCTTATGATTCAGTTGTTGAGCAGCATGTTTGTCTCTAGAATTATTATTATTTGATTAACTGAGCCACAATAAGAGGCAAGCAATTACATGTCAACCTATACATGCTTATAGTTTCCATAGGCAGGGGTGCCAACTGTTTAGCATTGAGAATCACTAGTAGCTGAATTTGCCGCTAGCCTCTTTAACCAATACAAATCGATGGAGGGTTCTGAAAACTCACTAAATATAGCGTCAAAGTCACTAAATTGGCAACACTGTCCATAGGTGTTGTGAATTCTAAATTGATCTTATTTGTTTGCAGAAAATACAAAAATGACAGTTACACAAAATCATAATGACATGATATCAGATTATTATTAAGCAGATGGCATAGTTCAAATCAAATCAAATACAGCTTTATTTATACAGCACATTTCAGACATGAAATGCAACACAATGTGCTTCACAGGCAAAAAACGAAGTAAAACAATGAAAATAAAAACTTAAATATTTACTTCACAACAAACATAAGAGGATAAAAAACAAAAGAATAACAATCAAAACTGTATGACTAAAAAGCACCCTAAGGAAAAGCAAAGCTAAAAAGCTGTGTTTTAAGATCTCTTTTTGTCACCTCCCCTCCGGCGTACAACGTTGCCAGAATACTAACCACCGGTCCTGGGATTCATCATTACGCACACCTGGCACTCATCATTACGCGCACCTGTTAATCATTATGATTCACACCTGGACTCCATTACCTTCATAATTTCCTCCCCTTTATATGTCACTCTCCCATGTTCACTCACTTGTTGGTATTGTTCTTGTGTATTGGCGTACTGCCTTTCTGTTAGTGTCGTGTTTTTGATTTTGTTGTTTTATTAAAACGTTGCATCTGCTTCTGACTCACCGCCCCATCATTACACAATACCAACCTAAAATATGGAAGCAACAGGACAACCGAACATCTCCCAGACGATCAATGAACAAGGTGACCTTCGTCATCAACACCATGATCAACTGGCTCAACTGGGGACGGCCATGGAAGATGTTCTCTGCAGTCTACAACGTCTCAACAGCGGAGGATATTCTAGAGCCAGTCTACCCAACGAGTCAGCACACCAGCCCATTCAGCAACCCGCTCAGGTCAGCGACGCCATCTATCCCTCCCGGAGAAATATGACGGGACACCATCCAAATACCGTGGATTCCCCCTTCAGGGCTCCCTCTATTTCGCACATCAGATGGGAGCTCCCACCACTGAGAGGTCTAAGGTTGCCATGGTTATGTCTCTGCTGACTGGGCAGACATTGGAATGGGCTACGGCCATCTGGGAGAGAGGAGAGGAGGAGCTCGAATCTCATGAGGGGTTCATGTATTTTCAATCATCCTGCGGAGGGAAGAGAGAGGTGAGTGTCTGCTTCAGCAGAGGAATCAGACGGCTGCTGAATATGCACTTACCTTCCGGACAGTAGCAGCTTCCAGTGGATGGTATGAGCCGGCACGCAGCACGTTATTTAGAAGAGGTCTGTGCGAGGAGGTCCAGATGGAACTGGCCTGCCGAGATGACAACCTCATCCTGGACACACTCATTGCGATGGCCAGCTGTCTGGATAACCTCCTCCAGGGGCATCGGCATCTCCATCGCTTCTCTCCCTCCTTCGGTGAGTGTTCGGGATCAGAGCCTGAACCCATCGAGGTAGTGGTCACACACCTTCCTGCGGCGGAATGATGTAGATGGAYACAGCTGGGGCTCTGTCTGTACAATCACCAGGAAAACATCCCCTTCATCACCAGTGCACCAGTTCACAAGATCATCCTCAGACTCCCTTGGCTTCAGCGCAATAACCCTACCATCTCATGTTCGAGGATGAGAATCACCGACTGGTCACCTGAATGCCGGAAGACCTGCTTTCCTGTCCCCTGTGGTTCCATGTCAGTTGAGAGTCCTGTGGTTGCCCYCCTGCCCAACATCCCGGAGGAATATCAGGATCTAAGGGAGGTATTCTCCAAGACCTGCGCTACCTGTCTCCCTCCTCATCGCCCCTGGGACTTTGCCATTAACCTGTTTTCCAGTGCTACTCCTCTGCGCAGATGCATCTACCCTCTGTCGGTGGCTGAGACCCAGGCCATGGAGGACTACATTCAAGAGGCGCTCCAACAGGGTTTCATCCGCAAGGTCCACGTCCCCTGCATTGGCTGGTTTCTTCTTCGTGGCCAAGGAGGGAGCATTACGCCCTTGTATCGATTGCCGTAGACTCAATAACATACCATGAAGTATTGGTACCCTCTCCCGCTGGTGCCGTCAGCCATCGAGCAGCTCTGCGGGGCCCGGTTCTTCACCAAACAACCTGCGCAGAGTGCCTACAATCTCATTCACATCTGGGAGGGGGATGAGTGGAAGATGATGTTCAGCATGATGTCTGAAACTACGAGTACTTGGTTATTCCCTTTGGCTTAGCCAATGCTCTGTCAGTGTTCCAGGCATTCGTCAACGAGGTGTTCAGGGACATGCTTGGATGTCAGGTGATTGTGTACATCGATGACATCCTGATCTTCTCAACCAACCTGGAAGATCACATCACTCACGTTCGAGCAGTCCTGGAATGCCTCTTGGCTAACCAGCTGTTCGTTAAGGTGCAGAAGTGAAAATTCCACCAGAGGGCWGTCTCTTCTTGGGCTACCAAATCAGCCCATAGGGAGTGTGGATGGAGGACAAGAAGGTAGATGTGGTAAGGTCATGTCCATTCCCAACCACCATCAAGGGGTTACAACGGTTTTTGGGGTTTGTCAACTTTTACGACCGCTTCATCAGGAACTTCAGCGACGTCACCGCCCCTCTCACCTCCCTCCTGAAGGGTGGGCCTCGTAGGTTGGTTTGGTCTCCAGCAGCCGACGAGGCCTTTTGTCTCAAGGGGTGTTTCACCTCCGCCCCCTTGCTAAAACACCCAGACCCCACACTACCTTTTGTGGTTGAGGTAGACGCATTGGAGGTGGGTGTGGGGGCAGTTTTGTCACAAAGACAGGGGGACCCACTAGAATTGTATCCTTGTGCTTTCTTCTCCAAGAAACTGTCCCCCACAGAGAGAAATTACGACGTCGGCGATCGGGAGCTCTTGGCAGTGAAGTTGGCATTAGAGGAGTGGAGACCCTGGCTGGGKGGTGCCAAGGAACCATTCATCATCCTCACCGACCATCGGAACCTTGAGTACATACGGACAGCGAGGAGACTGAATCCGCGCCAAGCCAGATGGGCCCTCTTCACAAGGTTCAACTTCAAGCTGACCTATCGCCCAGGTTCTAAGAACATCAAGGCCGATGCCCTGTCCCGTATCTACGATTCGGGAGAGGCTCCTGTCCAGAGGGTACCCATAATCCCATCCTCCTGAGTTGTGGGTCCAGTGGTTTGGGACGTAGATGTGGACATCCACCGGGCTCTAGAGAGGGAGCCCGCACCCCGGAATAGTGCTCCCATGCGCATCTACGTTCCCACAGGGATAAGGGATCGGCTGCTGAACAGGGCACACAGCTGTCGTCGCTGGACATCCAGGTATTTCTCGCACCATCCATTCCATCACTGAGAAATACTGGTGGCCCACCTTGGTGCAGGGTTACGCGTATGTCAACTCTTGTTCCGTGTGTGCTCAAACCAAGTCTTCAATCAAATCAAATGTATTTATATGCCCTTCTTACATCAGCTGTATCTCAAAGTGCTGTACAGAAACCAGCTAAAACCCCAAACAGCAAGCAATGCAGGTGTAGAAGCACGGTGGCTAGGAAAAACTTCCTAGAAAGGCCAAAACCACGGAAGAAACCTAGAGAGGATCCAGGCTATGAGGGGTGGCAAGTCCTCTTCTGGCTTTGCCGGGTGGAGATTATAAGAAGAACATGGCAAAAATGTTCATAAATGACCACCATGGTCAAATAATAATAATCACAGTGTTGTCGAGGGTGCAGCAAGTCAGCACCTCAGGAGTAATGTCAGTTGGCTTTTTCATAGCCGATCATTAAGAGTATCTCTACCGCTCCTGCTGTCTCTAGAGAGTTGAAAACAGCAGCTCTGGGACAGGTAGCACGTCGGTGAACAGGTCAGGGTTCCATAGCTGCAGGCAGAACAGTTTGAAACTGGAGCAGCAGCACGGCAGGTGCTGGGGACAGCAAGGAGTCATCATGACAGGTAGTCCTGAGGCATGGTCCTAGGGCTCGGTCCTCCGAGAGAGAGAAAGAAAGAGAGATTAGAGAGAGCATACTTAAATTCACACAGGACACCGGATAAGACAGGAGAAGTACTCCAGATATAACAAACTGACCCTAGCTCCCCGACACAAACTACTGCAGCACAAATACTGAGGCTGAGACAGGAGGGGTCAGGAGACACTGTGGCCCCATCCAATGATACCCCCGGACGGGGCCAATCAGAAGGATACAACCCCACCCTCTTTGCCAAAGCACAGCCCCCACCACCACTAGAGGATATCTTCAACCACCAACTTACCATCCTGAGACAAGGCCGAGTATAGCCCACAAAGATCTCCGCCACGGCACAATAAAATAAAATGGTGGTCCGATAGTCCAGGATTATAAGGAAAAACATTAAGATCTACAACATTTATTCCATGGGACAAAACTAGGTCAGAGTATGACTGTGACCGTGAGGAGGTCCAGAGACATGTTGGACAAAACCCACTGAGTCGATGATGGCTCCGAAAGCCTTTTGGAGTGGGTCTGTGGACTTTTCCATGTGAATATTAAAATCACCAAAAATTAGAATATTATCTGCTATGACTACAAGGTCTGATAGGAATTCAGGGAACTCAGTGAGGAACGCTGTATATGGCCCAGGAGGCCTGTAAACAGTAGCTATAAAAAGTGATTGAGTAGGCTGCATAGATTTCATGACTAGAAGCTCAAAAGACGAAAATGTCATTTTTTTGGTGTAAATTGAAATTTGCTATCGTAAATGTTAGCAACACCTCCGCCTTTGCGGGATGCACGGGGGATATGGTCACTAGTGTAACCAGGAGGTGAGGCCTCATTTAACACAGTAAATTCATCAGCATTCCCTGGAATGCTCCAGCAGGGAAGTTCCTGCTGCTTCCCATGCCTCAGCGATCTTTGTCCCATCTATCCATTGACTTTGTTACTGATATTCCCACTTCTGATTGTTTCACCACCATTCTGGTTGTAGTCAAGTCATGTCGATTAAAATCAGCTTCCCACTCCTCTCCAGGTCGCTGCGGCACTCTTCCTGCAGGTCTTCCGGCATTATGGCCTTCCGGAGGACATTGTGTCGGACCGTGGCCCCGAATTCACATCCCGAATATGGAGGGCCTTCTTGGAGAAGCTTGGTCACCGGTCCTGGGACTCATCATTACACACACCTCGAATCATTATGATTCACACTTGGACTCCATTACCTTAATTTCCTCCCCTTTATATGTCACTCTCCCATGTTCACTCACCAGTTGGTATTGTTCTTGTGTATCGGGGTACTGCCTTATGTTTGTGTCGTGTTCTTGGTTTTGTTTAATTAAAACGTTGCACCTGCTTCCGACTCACCGCCCCATCATTACAATTTTAAATATGTCCAGTTTCAGCCCCTCAAGTTCTATGGCAGGCTATTCCAGAGGCTGGGGGCATAATAACTAAAAGCTGCCTCTCCATCCAATGCTTTGGGATAGTTAAATGGCCAGTGCCAGAGGACCTGAGGGACCTACTGGGTACATACTGTGACTTAAAAGCATGTCTGACATGTATTGGGGTGCACACACGTGGATTGATTAAAAACTGGAAGAACCTTAAAATGAATTCTAAAACTAAGGCAGCCAATACAGAGACCTTAAAACCGGTGTAATGTGTGCTCTCCGTCTCGTCTTGGTCAGTACCCATGCTGCAGCATTCTGTATGTTTTGAAGTTGACCAATGACTTTCTTGGGTAGACCAGACAGAGAATTACAGTAGTCAAACGTCTGCACCTTGGCAATGTTGGTGGTAAAAAAGCTATTTTGATCACATTCCTAATGTGTGATTYGAAACTGAGTTCAGAATCAAATAACACCTAGATATTTTTTAAACTGTTATTGCCCGTGAATTAAAATGTGCTGCCAGATTCTCTTTTTGTGCTTTGGCTCCAAGTACCTTGGTTTTGATTTAGCTGGAAGAAGTTGTGAGCCATTCAAGTATTAACATCACTAATAGTCTTACCTGTGGAGCTAAAATCCTGACAGACATGTAAAGTTGTGTATCGTCTGCGCAGCAGTGAAAAGCAATGCTGTGCTTTCTGATAATGCTGCCAAGGGGTAACAAACTGAACAATACCAAAATCAACCCTTGAACACCACATTTTCTCTGAATTATGTTCACCAAGGGTGACAMACTCTTGACCTGTTAAATAGGTCATAATCACACCTCTCCAGTGTCCAGAAGGACCTCATGGTATAGTTAAACATTCCAATTCAGGTTTTAGAATCTGCGTTGTTGAAAAGCTAMAGGAGTATGTTGCAAAGAAATGTACCATCAACTGTTACTGTTACTTCAAATCAAACTTTGTGACGAGCCGAATACAACAGGTGTAGACCTCAAGGTGAAATGCATACTTACAAGCCCTTAACCAACAGTGCAGTTCAAGAAAGAGTTAAAATATTTACCAAATAAACTAAAGTAAATAAAGTAATACAATAGAATTACAATAACAAGGCTATATACAGGGGGTCCCGCTACCGAGTCAATGTGCAGGGGTACAGGTTAGTCGAGGTAATTTGTACATGTAGGTAGGGGTGAAGTGGCAATGCATAGATAATAAACAGCGAGTAGCAGCAGTGTAAAAACAAAGGGGGGGGTGGGGGGTCAATGTAAATAGTCCAGGTGGCCATTTGATTAATTGTTCAGCAGTCTTATGGCTTGGGGGTAGAAGCTGTTAAGGAGCCTTTTGGTCCTAGACTTGGCGCTCCGGTACTGCCTGCTGGGCGGTAGCAGAGARAAGAGTCTTTGCCAATTTTTGGGGCTTTTTTCTGACACTGCCTAGTATATAGGTCCTAGATGGTAGGAAGCATGGCTGTCATGAGAATTATGTTCTCAATGTTCATAAACTGAACTTCAATTAAACTACTCGGTCTGCAACCAAGAATTTGTAAGGTTCTTGTTGAAATGAAACAGACAGAGGCCAGACTACCATAGTCAGCATGTTTATTTACGAGAGCTCTGGCTATCATTTCCTGTACATTGGTTTATATACCTCTCATTTCGTCATAAATGTCCCTCCTCCTCTCAGACAATGACAATATAGTTTACAAGTCTTCTCCTACTCATACATTGCTTATCCCATCCTGCAACATGTTACACAATCTACTACAAGCCCAAGGTTTCTCCCCTCTCTGGGTGGGGAGACTTCCTTCCCTGTTATCAGTTCCACAGTGGTCACAAGTTGTCTGCCACAGTTCCTTGTCTGCTAACAGTCCCTCTTTTCTTATGGACAAACATTCTTCATCATTATACAGAGACATTGTAGAATTCTGTTAGGACTATATCTGTCATTACCTTAAATGTATACATCATTTAGTCATTATACATAAAATTCATAACAATGACCCTCTGTAGCACCTTACGGTCAGATGCTAAGCACTTGCAATACCAGGTGGTAATGCAAGATGCTCTCGATGGTGCAGCTGTAGAACTTTTTTAGGATTTTTATTTTTTATTTTATTTCAGCTTTATTTAACCAGGTAGGCAAGTTGAGAACAAGTTCTCATTTACAACTGCAACCTGGCCAAGATAAAGCAAAGCAGTTTGACACATACAACAACGCAGAGTTACACATGGAGTAAAACAAACATACAGTCAATAATACAGTAGAAAAAACAAGTATATACAATGTGAGCAAATGAGGTGAGATAAGGGAGGTAAAGGGGAAAAAAAGGCCACGGTGGCGAAGTAAATACAATATAGCAAGTAAAACACTGGAATGGTAGATTTGCAGTGGAAGAATGTGCAAAGTAAATATAGAAATAATGGGGTGCAAAGGAGCAAAATAAATAAATAAATACAGTTGGGGGAGAGGTAGTTGTTTGGGCTAAATTATAGATGGGCTATGTACAGGTGCAGTAATCTGTGAGCTGCTCTGACAGCTTGTGCTTAAAGCTAGTGAGGGAGATAAGTGTTTCCAGTTTAAGAGATTTTTGTAGTTCGTTCCAGTCATTGGCAGCAGAGATGTTATTCAATGTGTGTGACATACTGTGAAAGCATAGCTTTATGACACTGAATATTTACAGCCATACACATATTTTCATTGACGTTGTACTTTCAATTGGTTGGGGTGTCTTTCCAATTTGTTTCTTGGTTATCATCATTTTTTCTCCAAAATAACCGCCTAGTTGATGTAAATTAAAATTGCAATTAGAGACAATCTATTTGTGAAATCAACAGTGCTCGTAATAACAGTGTTTGCTCCCTATAGTTCACAATGTTCGTCTCCAATGAGAAAACACTTTTGTCACTCCGGAAATGTACTCTGAAAGGAATGAAAGATAAAAGGTGGAATTAATGGTTTCTTTCACAGGAGAAAAACGGAGACAGTAATATAATGCCACCATGATAAAAAGGCACCCAAAACCTTCAAAACATCACATCCTCTAAGGCCATTGTGTGAATAAGTCTGACATGACAATGCATGGCATGTTTATGTATTTACATGGACCTTATTTGCATAATATAAATGCTCAACCAAGAGCTGAATGCCAATGTCCTGTCCTATGTATAGTTGAGAGAGTAGGTGATACGATATCTTGTCCAATAAACTACGGTATTGCATGTATTTGTCTTTTATCTCTTTAATTGGATGGAACTTAGTTGGAGATTTATTATCATTCCAGTCTGGTTAGGACTCATATGCCTCATGTTTTGATACTCATATGCTCAGCTTTCTTTCACTCTATTACACTATATAGACTTGTTTGTATATAAGGCAAAACGGGTAAATATTTATTTGATAAGAGCAAATTCGACATGTTCTGATGAAATCAATTTAAGTGTCCCAGAGGCAGACTGAGTAATTATTCCTTGCGAGTGCCTTTATTGCAACTGAAGAAAAAAATATTGTTTATTATTAATGGCATAGTATCAAATTAGTAACATTGTCCACCTTCTCAGAAAAAGAACCACCATTTTTTATTAGATAAGGATAAAGATGACATATCCAGTTGTCATATCAAGGGTAATGGCAATGATAAGCAAAAACCATATAATTTTTCTTCTCATTAAAAAGATCTCCTCGTTTTGCAGAGGAATGTTGCTGCAAGATGGCTGACAGCCCTGGGACTACATTTCTACAGCACAAGCTGATGTGAAATATTTAATTGAACACCCCTTCCTGCTTCACTGATCACAGCTACAGCTCAAATTTAACTTGTCCTTATCAGGCCGCTCCCACCACCCACCCCACTCTGACACTTTGTGAAGGCTTCTATTTTAAAGCTGTCCCAGTCTCCTCTTTACTCTCTCGTTTGTGTGTGTGGCTGGCAAGATGGAAATAAATATAGTTACTCTCTAAATGCTGGGCATTCAAATTGGAAGTCCTTTCCTGGCACGGGCCAAACGGATTCATGTTGGAAAGTGTGCTTACATGGTTTGGTTGTGCCATCGTGTTACTTTTCTATGCTAATGATAAATGTGAGGCCAAACAATTATTGGAGAATAATGGGCTAGTTGGAAAAATCAGACCACTATCAGGGTTAGGGAAAACGTAGTTAAGTGTGAACAAGTAATTGTGGTTCCCCGTACAGTAATCAAGGGTTAATAATCAAAGCCATTTCAGGTTTATCACCATGTAGACAATACTTAGAGAGGCAGCAGGTAGCCTAGTGGTTAAAGAGTGTTGGGATGGCAAATGGGCTGGTAAACGAAAGGTCGCTGATTTGAGTCCCTGAGGCAGCTAGGTGAGTAATCTGTTGATGTGTCCTTGAGCAAGGCACTTAACCCTAATTGCTCTGGATAAGAGTGTCTGCTAAACCACTAAAATGTAAGAAGGTACATTTTCATATAAAGAGTAGAATGGATGAGTTTCCATTGAGTGCCCTATCTACATAAGCTAGGCAGACATGGGAAGCATGACACAAACTGAGAGTGAGAAAGAGACATAGAGAGATTGTTTGAAATTCAGACTGGTTATGCTTTCAAACTAATAGATGGAGGGTACGTGTCTCCTCACAGAGATTTGTTCTACATCAGCAACATAATGCTTTCAGACAGATTCAGCACCATACATCTGGTGGACAGCTCCCCTACAACCACACTATAAACCTTGACAGTCTTGGGGGGCTTGGGTGGCTTCTGAACACAAAACAATGTTGATTGCATTTGAGTGTGTGATGTTATATCATCTCAAATCTTCATATGCAAAACCAGATACCCAAATAAAGTGGTATCGAAAGAGTTTTGATCTGATGAATTTTACATACTGTATTTTCTCGATTGTAAAGGTTCTCAAGTCATACCCAATTACATTAATTTGAAATGACCGGATCCAAGTTAAACAATTTACAGCCATGCATTATGTTATCCCTGAGAATATTCATAGCATCCAAGTGTGAAGTCATCCTGTAATTCTTGCTGATGCATGTAGTTAAAGATAATAAATTTGCTATAAATGGGTGTCACTTAGCCAAATGATGCTATAAATATGTCATAGCTGTTGAAATCCTGAGCAGAGTGGCAAGAGATATTAAAATTACATTTAATCTTCTCAACTTTCAGAGTAAAAAACAAGACATCTTATAGACACTAAGTTAAAGATCAGGTAACTCACACCTCATAATGTATCTGCTGTGTACATACAGGAAATCTTCATCCAGTCATTTCCATTCCCCTTTATTATGTTACATTTCTTTCAAATTGTACCATGAATTTATACCATGAATTTATGATGTTGTATTGGACTATATTCCCTCTTCACTGTACGGTATGGTTAGGCGTATTCCACTGGGGATGAACACAACCCAAGGCAGGTGTCTCCTCAATGTGGGAGGCATACAGTTGAAAAACCATGCATGCAATCTGATAGAGTCGCAATCCTTTAGTTGTCTCAACTCATACTATAAAAGAGGAAGTTTCTTGACAAAAGGCCTTGTAAATCTGACATTGTCTTGCATTGGAGTAGACAGCAGTTATTTGACATGTCACTGACTGTCAACCAACGACCCAGAGTAGGGAAAAAAGAGTGAGGAGAGTGACGCAAATAAGGCATCATTACTATGTGGGCAAAAGGAAGTGTGTCACTGAGTAACACAATGTTAGAGTTTCATTTAAATGTAAGTCTCTAGTGAGGACTGCTGACAGTTTTGACAGGATTATTACAACAATGGCATGCATTGGTTCCTCAAATATTATCGCAAATTCATTTAAATTGCAGTTATTACAATAACAATCTGAACCAGTCACCATTTGTGCTTCAAAGAGCTGTCATTCTACAAAAATATGATATCCGTAACATGTGCAAGGTACCTGAAGTATGCATATATGGATACACAGTCTTACTGGAGATGTACATTATTCAAGGCATATCTTTATTTTACAGTACACCTTCTTTATACAATGGAAAGTACTTAATGAATCCAAAAACCTCAGTACCTTGGCAAGTCCTAACACAATGAAGGGATATTGAAAAGAATGGAGCTTGTACCAACACTACTATTGCCACTCAACATTTTGTAGACCAAAGACTCAGGAGTTTCAAGATCTACCCTGGATCATGACCTTGCATCTGAAAAGGCTTTTGACAGTGCAAAAGGCAGGACCTATCAAGGCTATAATGCTCACATATGGTTTCATTTTTCCCCTTCCTTCAAATCCCCTAGGCCTCTGCCAGGGAATCTGCTGCCCTGAGGCAATTAGAGAAGCTGTCAATGCAACAAGCCGGGAGGCTGATGCCATTCATTGGGAAAGGGGGTAGCAGGAGAGTGTGAAGGAATACAGGACCTCCTCTACACCAACACTTTTAAAGCATCAGCAGCAGGACCTTGCTCGCAATATACAGTTTTTTTTTGTGTGCAGTGGGTCCACAAATGAAGCATATAAGTGAGAAGTCCCTTTCTTCATTTGTATAGAGAAGGTTGAAAGAAAACATACTCTCCCTAAAGACAGCAACATTTTTGCTACTCATTACCTCCGTGTTGAATATTAACRAGCTGTTTGGATGTGATTATACTGTATGATGTGGAGATGAGAAAATTCAGAGCAATTTTATTCTCTCTCTTTCCTCCCTTTGAGTTGTCACGGAGTTTTGAACGTTTTCAGGAAATCATTTGCAGATGTCCCACAAAGAGGGTTGTGCATTRTGTTGATAGATATAGTATATCAACAATATTTTACACTTGCTAACTCGGAAACCCCAAAACAATTATTGCATATGCACAGGTACAAACAGAGAACCAGGAATGTAAAACAGACAATCAGTAAACATCAAAGGTTACCCGGTGAGTGTTTATTCTGCCAGCCTAATTATCCTCTTCTTGAGTCTTAATCAACAAACATGTTATTTCAAGCTGTTAGAGTAACACACTAGTGACTCGGGGAGGGCATATTTTTCTGACTCCTGCTCGCAATATCAGGTTGGCTCGTACGAGGCTAGCTCAGACATAGCTTTCTTGAGCAATTCCCATTGTCAGCTTCAATTATGCTATTGTGGATTAACATGAAATACTAGCTAAGATTGTCTAAAATTAAGCTTGATTCCAGATTAGTGTCAGAAACTGCATTCCGGCACGGTAGCATAGCAACACCATGGATGCTCACATGTTTTCTCTATCTGTTCAATATGACACTCTTGGCTCTCTGACTTCACCTCTGCTCAGTCATTTCCAAGAACAGTGTTAGTACACTGGATGCTGTTGATTACAAATGTCAACCAACACTTCACATCCTGGCATGCAAACTATACATATTCACACCAGTAATCTCCGCTGCATCTCACTGATCATAATTTTTTTCTTGCTCCTTGCTTAGTTTCCAACTTAAAACTTAAAACATGTGTGATCAAGATATATTTAATTACTGTTCGAAGGGTAATAGCCTCCATCCCAACTGACTGTTCCTCAGTTCAAAATTCATTCCTTTTTCAGCCTCAGTAATTGCCTCCTGATTCTGAATACAGCTATGGAGTCCCACAACCATCTACTGTAACCATAACTCACTATAATGTTATACTCTATGATCTTTTATTTAGTACTGAACTTTTCCCCTGGGAATAGGAAAAACAACAATGACAGCAGATATCACCTTGCACCAAGGGGTGGAGGTAAACAGATAGAAGGAAAACAAAGGTTGTGTCGCTGAGCAATATCAGGAGAACCTTCTCCTCTCCTCCCATGTGAGATGTCATAGTTAGGATGAGGCTCATTTGGTTCGGACCACATATTAATACCCACATCTGGATGTAAACCGGGTGTAAACATGGTTGTTGCAACGTTTACTATTGTTCTTCATTTGGTAGATCAGTCTTTAGGGCTGCTTTAAATGTCCCAACAGTTTGAGAAGCCMTGAAATGTACAGGAAGGGTTTTCTAAAGGCCTGGAGTGAGAAAGGAAAAGGCCTTGTCCTCATTCAGGGTCAGAATACAACCTTGTCCACCTTGGGAGATGGTTTCATCAGATTACAAGTTGTCCCAAAGTGTTCACACCTGGCCATGGTGATTGGATCTTACTAGACGTGAACACAGATCATATCATTGGATGCGTTTTAATAACAGACGTAAACAAGGTCCAACAGAGCAAAGGGTCCTGATTACATACAGTATATGTTTACAGCAATTTGAAAAAGTCCCAGCATTAATCCCATAACAATGCAAACTTAGATTGTGGGTTATGATAGGTTAGGACAATTGTACAGTACTTGTAAATTGTGAGTGTAGGTACAATGAGTATAACGAAAAATTACCATTGAACAACAGGATATACAGATTCTGCCTGTAGTAAAATACTGTCACGGTCATTGTTGCATGAAGAAGTGGACCAAAGCGCAGCGTGGTAAGTGTTCATGATTTATTATCAAAAAACACTTGAACAAAATAACAAAGAGCAAAACGACAGGTGCAGAAACACAAAACAGAAAATAACTACCCACAAAACACAGGTGGGAAAAGGCTACCTAAGTATGGTTCCCAATCAGAGACAACGATRGACAGCTGTCCCTGATTGAGAACCACACCCGGCCAAAACAAAGAAATACAAAACATAGAAAAATTAACATAGAATGCCCACCCAAATCACACCCTGACCAAACCAAAATAGAGACATAAAAAGCTCTATAAGGTCAGGGCGTGACAAATACAGATTGTGCCTCTAATCCAATGTATTAACAGTGTTGATGGAAGAGAACTATAATGGGTTCCATACCTTGTGATAAATTCAGGAAAATATGCTGTGTCAGCATTTCTTTATGTGTTCATAAAGTCTTGCATGTCTCATTGCTGGTGAAGAAATTATCTTTGGCTACTCTTATTTGTAGTCTAAAGATACACAGAACAATTTATCTTCGAACTAGGTAACAAATAAACAAGTCTAACAACCATAATCAAACTACATGCTACACCCCCCTGTGCACACACACACACACACACACACACACACACACACACACACACACACACACACACACACACACACACACACACACCACACACACACACACACACACACACACACACCACACCACACACACACACACACACACACACACGACACACACCCACACACACACACACACACACACACACACACCACACACACACACACACACACACACACACACACACACACACACACGTCATTGTCCCAAAGTACCTAAAGTCCCAGGAACCTACCTGAACTCAAACCACAGTGAGATGAGTCCATCCTTTTCAAGGAGGTCAATATGAAGAGAATTTAGCCAATGATATATCATCCCCATCCACCTGAACATTTCTCAGCTGTCATCTACCATCCAGACTCAATAACGTTGAGGATTGTCCTGACCAAGGTCAGACCTCTCAGTCACTGTGTCCCAGCCCTTCCAGCTTATCTCATAGGCCATCACATGAAGCTTAAAATTAACTAATAATGCTGAAATGATCCAACACCTGGTCCAGCCTCTTTCCATATACCAACCCAACATTATCTTACTGTAACAAACAAACCAGTTCTCTGTCGAGGCCACCCGATAATCCTTTATACCTGTGGAAAGGGGGAACAAATAGCCCAATCGCATTGAGCATTTGTCTAGACTAATTGAAACCTTAATGTTTTAATTAACTCAACATTGAGAAATAGCTGTAATATCTAATCACTAAAAGGCTGAGGGAAGGTGAAGTCACATTTAATAGGGCTACATCATTATAAGTTATTAGGCCTGGCTCCATTATTGTCTTATGATGATAGTGCCGCCACTCTCTATCCTTTAATAACGCAGCACAAATTGGCCATGGTGTGTTATGCTTTGTTTATAATGACCTCTGTATGACAGCTCTTCATTTTCACAGGTAAAGCATAGGTGACCTTTGTTAGACTTCAGTTGGCAAATTTATATTGTTGAGGATTTACTGCCATGTAATGTTCACGGTAGATGAGCTTTATACAAGACAAACTCATGAAGACAAGCCCACTCCCTATAAAGGACAGAATTTTGTTTAAGTGCATGAAAAGTTTGCCTCTCGTATGTTCAATAGCAGAATATGAAGAAAATGATTGCGGAGTTAGCCTAATAGTGTCTTGTAACCTGGAAAGTGTTACCAATATATTGACTCAATTTAAATTGAATACTGCATAACAAAGTATTGTTTTCTGTAATCAAAAATGATAAAATTACATTAAGGTTCTGGGCAAAAAAATAATATTTAAATCTTTATTAGCTATCAGTCAAACAATTGTTAAGAATGGTATGCATGGGCCCTAAGCTAAGTTTTCATGCCTTCCTCCCTCCTGGTGACCCTCACAGCAAACAATCTGCGCATAGAAATGGTGCTGATGGGTCCAAGTTTAGAAACGCGGTTTAACTGTTTGCTAACTAAAAATCCCCTTACTCAAGATATTTTTAAATGGTGAAGGATGGTAGAAACGTTTTAGGCTTGTTATGGTATTCGTTGTTCACATATTTTTGTATCAGTTGCTAGGAAAACTAAAAGGATAGGGAATGAACAGAAACGGTAAGTAAGATACATACAGTATTGATCCTAGAAATCATTTCTGTGGTATTGTGTGGTATTTTCTGTTCATATGTAACAATGTTATTACAATGTTATTTTCAAAATGAACAGTACGCCTTGGGAAAAAAGAGGAATACAAGGGTTAAAAAGTCATGTAAACCAAGGTCTATGTCTAACTTCTACATAGTTTTTCTTTGCTCCTTGCCTGAAGCCTCCCTCTCTGGATGACGCTGTCCATGGTGCTGAATTTACAGTTTGACTAAAGTGTTGTAGCCAGTAATGGTTTCCTTTTTCCTTCATAAAAAAATGGTGTCTAAGTGACACAAAATATGTTTTGCCAGTGAAAGTATTTGCTGTATTTGCTGTATTTTGTCACACCTGTGGAAATCCAGAGAAGACATTGGAGGTGATGGGGGAATGAATGATCCTAGTTGATGGCATCATTCATCCTGCCTCAATCAATGTGTGTCTTCCCCTATCTCTCTAGTTTACATTCCTCAATGCCACATTAACTCTTCTTGTGTTAAACCCATTGGCACCAAGGCCAGTGATACATGTATTGTCAAAAACAGGCAACACTTGCAGTCATCTGAACTACTGCGAGGATTACTAGTGTATGGCAAAGAGCATCTAAACAATATTTCAATATTACAAAAATGTTGATTCTCTATTGACTACCAATAAGCATGTGAAGGCAATGATCAGTCCAGTACTTTGCACCAAAATTCACCAGGTTTACTATAAACATAATCATCTAACATAATGTTTCACAATTATGCCAGTGGTACTGTAACACATTGAAGTGGTGTGTTTTGACAGCTAACAGTCCAGATGAATCTATAAAGACACTCCATGCCTCTCTCTCTCTCTCCATTGCTGCTCTATACCGTACTGGCTTCTGTCAATGTTTTTTTGCCAGAGAGTGAGTGCACTCTTGGGATAAGCAGCAGTGATTTTCAACATACTGCCAGTTTTTTTTTGCTGACATTGTGGGCAAAACGCAGGTGCATTCATTATCCTGTAATTACCCTGCTGTTAGTCCTCTGGTCTATTATTCATTACACACATTCTCCACACAGCCCAGTGACAGGAAGTGGAGAATGGATGAGCACCACAGATAGGGCTAACCATATCAGCTCCTGTACCACCATCATTAATACTGCACTAAAGGTTAGAGCTACATCATCACAGTTCAAGGCCACTCCGAAATGACCCTTGCGTACCTAAATTGACAGAGAGGAGAATGTCTGGCTGTGCTATCATTGTTTTTTGTTGAGTTAAAATGGAGCGAAACGAAGTTTAAAGTACAGTCAGGAACCTTTTCTCTGTGACGCAAAACTCTTATTGGTACCAGGAGCCAAAATAAAATGGAATTCACAACTAAATACAAATATTTCAAATTATTTATAGACAAATGATACATAAGACTTGCAACTTTTTCATGATCATTTAGGAAATGGAGAATTGCTGGGAAATATAATGTGCCACCATAAATTATGCTTTAATAAACCCTTTTACAGTGAACATAGCGCTCAGAGGCTGGTCATGTTTCAGGGGTTGAATGCAGGCCAACTCAGCAGGCCTGGGAGGATGTAAGAAAGAGTGCACTGAATCACTCCAAGGGGATCATGGCACCAGAGGAGCGCTAACTCTCATAGCAGAAACGAAAACAAGGGAAGCTAGATCTGTGCGACTAAGGGGAGAATAAATTGAGCCTGTATCGATCCTGTAGCAAGCCCGGCAGAGAACAGAGCTGGCACAGGGAAGGGGCTCATCAGCCCTGGAGATGCGGCACACATGTAAGAATAAGGGCTTGCTTGAAGGTAAGGATCAAATGCTGTCCTAAACAGAGCAAGATGCAAGCTGCTCAACAGGGACACCAATTGACCTTTATAACATTAAAGTGGATCAAGSTGACCTTTGGTGTCAAAAATCCTTAAAAGTGGTTTTAGCTTCTGTGTTAAAGGCCAATAAGTATTTCATGATAAATTGAAGGGTATCTGTTCACTTTAGATAGAGAGTTCCAAAGTGGGCATACACGCTGCAATGGTGTTTGATATATGCTTGGCGTGTCAGACTACTGTCATTAAAAAGAAAGCTGGCTGTCCAATCTAGGGCTGCAGGCACTTTGTACAGATCCAGTAACCACTTCAAAACACGTTGATATGCAATCCATCCACGCATACTGGTGCAGCAGCTGTGTCCTATACATTAGTTACACAACCATTTGCATGATGTAGTCAGCGAGCKTTCCACTGTATTCACAGCCTTTAGAGGGAATGACAACAAGCCATTTTGGAGTTGGATTTCATCTTTCACAGAATAGATTTATGTGAAAGCCCTGGAGCCATTTTTACTGAAGCAGAGAATAAGCTACTTATTGGGATTCAGAAATCTTACTTGTCATGTGCATCAGAGTTGAGTTAAACTGCATTTACCAGTAGAGGAAAGTGGGTAAGTTGAGTCAAAAGGTACAACTTGAGCCACCCTTGTTTCTAGGAAACCATACACAAAATGAATCATTTGACCAAATCTTTAGGAAGAGGTCATAATTTCATGGAGTCTGTGAAGGGAGGAAACACTTGGAAAAAGTGGTAAGCAAGCTAAGTCCAAAAAATGATTTTCATCAAGTCAAATGAATGTATTGTGTTAGAGGTTTCATGATGCTTGTATCTACCAAAGTAGATCATTTAAAGATTTTTCTATACWTCAGTGGGGGTCTCTATAAGCTTCAATATGAGGTCCTAAACCTGGCATGAACGTGCATCCTTGTAGCTGTGTGAGCTAATATAGTTCAAATGTTTGCCTTGGGGTAAGTTGAACCATGGCCATGGGGTAAGTTGAGCCAACGGTTGAGCCAATTGCAAGGTCCCCAAAAAATATATATTGTGTTTGTCACATGCGCCGAATAAAACAGGTGTAGACTTTACTATGAAATGCTTGATTACGAGCCCTTCCCAACGATGCAGAGTTAAAAAATAATAATCCAAATAAAAAATAATAACACAAGGAATAAAATAAAATACACAAGAATGGAGCTATATACATGGAGTCCCAGTACTAGAGCAATGTGTAGAGGTATGAGATATTTGAGGTAGATATGTACATTTACATTACATGAAGGAAGGGTAATAGTGACTAGGCATCAGGATAGATAATAAGAGTAAAATAAAGAACAGAGTAGTAAATGTGTAGAAGTGTGAAGTGTGAAGAAGTGACATTGACGTACGAGACTGTGTGTGTGTGTGTGTGTGTGTGTGTGTGTATGTAGTCTATGTGAATGTATAAGAGGGACAGTTTAGTGTTGTGAGTGTGTGTAGAGTCAGTGCAAGATAGGGTTAGTGCAGATAGTCCAGGTAACCATTTAATTAGTTATTTAGCAATCGTATGGTTATTTAGCAGTCTTATGGCTTGGCTCTGGTACCGTTTGCCGGATGGCAGTAGAGTGAACAGTCTATGTCGGGCCTTCCTCTGACACCACTTGATATAGAGGTCTTGGATGGCAGGGAGCTTGGCCCCAGTGATGTACTGGGAGGTCCGCACCACACTCTGAAGCGCTTTGCGGTTGGGCAGTGCATTTACCATATCAAGTGGTGATGCAGCCTGTCAAGATACTCTTGAGGGTGCAGCTGTGTAACTTTTTGAGGATCCGAGGGCTCATGACAAATCTTTTCAGCCTCCTGAGGGGGAAGAGGCGCTGTCATACCCTCTTCTCAACTGTGCAGGTATGTGTGGACCATGTTAAGTCCTTAGTGATGTGGACGCCAAGGAACTTGAAGCTGTCGACCTGCTCATCTACAGACCTGTCGATGTGGATGGGGGCACGCTTTCCCCCTTTTCTCCTGTAGTCCACAATCAGCTCCTTGGTTCTTACTGGCGTTTAGGGAGAGGTTGTTGTCCTGTTACCACACTGCTAAGTCTCTGATCTCCTCCCTGTAGGCTGTCTCATCGCCAGCAAACTTGATGATGGTGTTGGAGTTGTGCATGGCCACGCAGTTGTGGGTGAACAGGGAGTACAGAAGGGGACTAATCACACAACCCTGAGAGGCCCCTGTGTTGAGGGTCAGCTTGGCAGAGGTGTTGTGACCTAACCTCACCACCTGGGACCGGCCCATCAGGAAGTCCAGGATTCAGCTGCAGAGGGAGGTGTTCAGTCCCAGGGTCCCCAGGTTGGTGATGAGCTTGGAGGGGACTATCGTGTCCAACACTGAGCTGTAGTCTATGAATACCATTCTCAGATAGTTATTTCCCCTCTTGTCCAGGTTGGAGAGGGCAGTGTGACGTACAATTGAGATTGCGTCATCTGTTGGGGCAGTATGCAAATTGGAGTGGGTCTAGGGTGTCTGGGATGATGGTGCTGATGTGCGTCATGATCAGCCTTAAAGAACTTCCTAATTACAGATGTGAGTGCTACAGGGTGATAGTCAGTTAGACAGGTTACTGTGGAGTTATTGGGAATAGGGACAATGGTGGTCAGCTTGAAACATGTTGGGATTACAGACTAGGACAAGGAGAGATTGAAAATGTTTGTGAAGACACTTGCCAGCTGGTCTGCGCAAGCTTAGAGAAAACTCCCTCGTATTCCACCCGGCGGCCTTGTGAGTGTTAACCTGTTTATAAGTTTTACTCACATCATCCACAGAGAGCGAAACCACACAGTTATCCAGAACAACAGAGGCTTTCACTCAAGACTCAGTGTTGTATTCCTCAAAGCGAGCATAAAAGGCATTTAGCTCGTTTGGGAGTTCTGCATCACTGAGCATCTCATGGCTGGGTTTCCCTTTGTAATCTGTTATCATCTGCAAGCACTGCCACATGCGGCAAGTGTCTGAGCCGATGTAATAGGATTCCACCTTCCTCCTATATTGTCCTTTTGCATGTTTGAGGTTGGAGTTGAGCAAATTGGAAGTGTTGTTTCGTTCCCAGGCAGACAATTATCGCTGACTATGAAATAACAACAGGGACGGCCTTATGTATCAAAGTGTACAAAGAAATTACAAATATTTGTCTAAGGTGTTAAGCATGTGCTCAATAATGATTCAAAAGAACAAAGAAGTGATTGCTGATTGTGGTTTGAATTGTGTTTGGGAATAAGGACATACAATGGCTTTTAAAAAAGGTAAAAAAAGCGTAAATTTTAATTCATACAGAATTTTTGTAGGACGGCTTTAACTTACTGCTGTCCCGCGGCTCAATTAAACCCATACCCGCGGTAAGTTGCGCGAGCCAGATTTTTTTTTGTTTTCCAAAACTGTAAACGTTTACATGAATTCCTGATTAATTTCCAGGGATGGCTACTTACATCCCTGAAAACATGGTAGACAAGAATGTGCTTATTATTTCCATTGATGGAGTGATGACTGAATTGTAAAAACATGGATGCTCAACTTATACCACTCTCCCCTATTAGTATTTAACAGAGGTGCACTAAAAGACTGGATGGAAAGGATGACAAAGATTCCTACCATTTCCTCTGCTCTCTAAGAAGATAGAGCCCATCAAGCCACTAGCAATACACTTTTCCCATCGATGAAAGAGCATGTCGTCGAGTGACTCTGAAAAAAATTAACGAGTTCTGTTGCATACTGCCACTCAGGAAATAGCTCGTATGAAAAAGCCGTCCCCATCGCAGTTAAGTCATCCACAAGCAAAACAGTTACATACTACCTTTCGGTAATGCAAAGATAACTCTCTACGCTTATCGGCCCTTGTATTTGGTTCGGTTCATAAGCCCGTCGTTAGTCCAATCATTTACCCCTAACCCTAGGCCCTCTATTTCAATTTGAATCCAGGTTCAGGTTGGTGCGGTCACCGGAGTAATTGTCAGATGTGGTCAAGTAAGCAGAGAGCCCTGAATATTGCCATCTACCGTGTTTGGGATTCAAACGAAGTCTCCAGAGGGCTGGTTATAATGTGAAGTAGGTCTACTTACTGGCTTGTCCAGTCACACCATCATTACATTATTCAGTTCTCTGCCTCCTTTACTGAAGCCTTCGCTTATGTTACTTCCTGAAAATTGCCTAGTGAAAATACAAACACAGCTCATGTGGGCTGTTTCGATTCCTTAAAATTGTGGACGGAAAACACAAACAGTGCACTGATGTGAGATATGGTTTGTCGTGTTCTGCGTGCAGCAATTAGAAGAGGAAAATGTTGGCCATAACGAGCAGTTGGATTGACCATCGAGTTTCTCCAAGTTCAGTTGGTATGTCAGGATAACATTCAAAATGGATTCACCTCGAGGCGCTCTAGACCTGTCCAAAGGGCTCCTCACTYCTGCCTTTTTCCTTGAACCTCAACTCCCACTTGAGGTTCGGTTCTGCGCCTCATCTTGTGCCGCGGTCTTTCTCCACCACRGCAACATTTATATTTCAACGGGTTGAGAATGAATTATGCACAATAACCAGTGAAAATACATTTAATGATGCCTCCTTGGTACAGTCTGGCAGGGCGAATGAACGAAGACTGATCCTCTCCCCCCATCTTAGCCTGGGGGAGGGAGGTGCTGATTTGAACAAATCTTGAGCTCATCCCTCTTGTTACTCGGTTTGAGTGAAGTTGATTCACAGGTTTGGAGCGGAAGATAGGGATGGGGGTGGTACTTCACCCTGTCAGCATATTGACTTGCTCTGACACCTCGTGTAATGATTCTTATTCAGTAATGAAATGACGGGGGTGGCTGAGCTGAATCTGGGGTGCGTCATGACTGACTTTTAATTAAGAGCCCAGAAGAGAACCATATCCCTTTGACCTCATCATCCACACATCAGCCACAACCCATGAGTAGCCCATTATATCCACACAATTTGGAGGTTATTCTTGTCTCTTTCTGGCTAGGCAACCTGTTAAATATATGATAAATGTGAATTCGTAGATATTCAGACCCCAGGTTGAGAACCTCTGACAACCAATAGCAGTGTGAGAAAATATTGTAACTTTTTGTGAAACATAACTTACTAGCAACTGCTGTCACATTCAGGAAAGTTTTTACTGAAACTAAAAAAACATATTGCGGCAAAAAAGTGCAGCAGCTCATATTTCCATCTATTTTTTAATCCTCAACAAATTCCTCTCTGTTGTATGGGGTGTTTGCATATCATTTAACATCAAAGACTGTTTGTGCTCAAAACATGATCATTTTTTCCTGCATAGTGGTTCTCCTCATCCTGAATCTGATCAATGACTTCACTTGAAGCTATGCATCTAAATTATAATTGGGAGTAGCACACACACAATGTCTCGCTGAAAACAATCTGCCTATCCTTTGGTCAACCTGGTGATTAATGGAGCTCCAGTAGAACACAGTGGAAGCTTCACACTCCCCTTCACGCTCTTCCATCCTACCACCCATCACCAAACTTCCCCTCATCCCCATGAAGTATAGCAGAWTGCRCTGTCTTACAGTTTKGAATTATACTTTTGCCTTCTTTCGAATGCAGTTTTTAAATGGTTTATTTGGGGTCTTTGTCTCWGCATGCCTGRTCCTGACTGTCTCTTGTGACTTTGAGTGCTGTCTGTTTTCTGTGCAATTAAATGATAAGCATTTTCTTTCCACCATTCAAATGATTGTATGAATCAATCGGAATTCATGAACAGAACATGGTTGTCTCTCACTGGCATTGCTGCCATAATTGACCTGGACTCACTTGACTCAAGAGCCACCTCTTATTCTC
>NC_036860.1:73797531-73811492 GCF_002910315.2 Salvelinus sp. IW2-2015
ATCGGAATTCATGAACAGAACATGGTTGTCTCTCACTGGCATTGCTGCCATAATTGACCTGGACTCACTTGACTCAAGAGCCACCTCTTATTCTCAGAACGCTTTGGCCAAAAGACAATCAAAGTCACGGACTTCACATTTAGTCCAGTGTTCACATTTAGTCCAGTGTTCACATTGAGTCCACTGTTCACATTCACTAATCAGTTAAATGGTTGTAATTTGTGACCACTTTCAGTAACTCAATTTTTTGTATTCATGTAGTGTGAGGATAATTATTTCATCCATATGAACACATCTAATCTTAGCAATCTTAGCGCCATTGCGAAATGGCCAAATGAAAAATAATGCAGACATGCAGACATGTATGGCATATAACTTTTCAAGGCCACCCAGCCACACACATTGAACTTGCTTTCAGACATTACCAAAACATTTAATTGAAAAGCACAATTAATWCAAAATATGACATTCCTGAACATAATTGCTATTACTCCATTTATGATATGGATTAGTGTACTGTAAAAGTAACAATATGTTGGTAGTGTTGACAGTGTTTCAAATAACTATTCAAGGACATCCATTCATTTATGCCAAAATGTCTTATTATTAAGATTATCGAGAAACCGTCAAATATTTTACTGTAGGTTTTCTGGAATAACAGAGATATTGTAACTGAATTTACAAGGTTATGATGTTGCCATCAAAGAGAAAAATAATGTATCTACTTTAGAATTACTGGCAGTAATGGCTTTTCAGTTTTTATGAGTTTAAGGCTTACAATAAGACTGAAGTTGGTTGAATGGTTTGATTGTAATTGGAGGTGATATTTCACGTGTATGACATGTACACAATGGCCATTTTAATGGAAAGGGTTAAAAACACATTTGATTTCCATATTATAAATATTTGTTAAAGGTCCAATGTAGCCGTGTTTATCTGAATATCAAATAACTTATCAATTTATGGGTAACTGTCACGTTCCTGACCTTATTTTCCCTTGTTTTGTATTTATTTAGTATGGTYGGGGCGTGAGTTGGGGTGGGTTGTCTATGTGTGTTTTTCTATGTTGGGGTTTTGTGTTCGGCCTGGTATGATTCTCAATCAGAGGCAGCTGTCAATCGTTGTCCCTGATTGAGAATCATACTTAGGCAGCCGGGGTTTCACGTTTGGTTTGTGGGTGTTTGTTTCCTGTGTCAGTGTTTGTGCCACACGGGACTGTTACGGTTAGTTCTTTTGTTTATTTTGTATCATGTCTTGTTTTCGTGTTATTAAAATCATGGAAACTTACCACTCTGCACATTGGTCCTCCGATCCTTCTCGCCTCTCCTCGTCCGATGAGGAGGACGAAATAGACTGCCGCTTACAGAAACACCCACCACCAAAGGAACAAAGCAGAGGGTAAAGGACAGCCAGCAGCAGCGCAGCGAAGCACAGGACTCATGGACTTGGGAGGAGATCCTGGACGGCAAAGGACCCTGGGCAGAACCAGAGGAGTGTACGGCCGTACAAAGCCAGAGATTGAGCAGCGAAGGCCAGAGCAGGCGCTGGGTACGAGCGAGGCAGCGCGGACGACGCGGTTGGGAGGCCCGAGAGCTCAGACCCAAACATTTTCTTTGGGGGGGGGCCACACGCGAGTGTGGTGCAAGCCGGCGTAGCGAGACCTGAAGCCAACTCCCCGTGCTTACCGTGGAGTGAGGGGCGTCGTACTGGGTCAGGCACCGTGTTATGCGGTGGAGCGCACGGTGTCCCCAGTACGCGTGCTTAGCCCAGTGCGGGCTATTCCACCTCGCCGCACTGGCCGGGCCTAGTTGGCATCGAGCCGGGTGCCATGAAGCCGGCTCAACACATCTGGTCTCCAGTGCGTCTTCCTCGGGCCGGCGTAACATGCACCAGCCTTACAAATGGTGTCCCCGGTTCGCCAGCATAGCCCCTGTCGGGCTATTCCAACCTCGCCGCACCTGGCAGGGCTAACGGGGAACATTCAAACCGGGTAAAGGTTGGGGCAGGCTCGGTGCTCAAGAGCTCTTGTAGCCTACCTTCACGGGTCCAGTATATCCGGTGCCACTCCACGTAACAGTCCTCCGCGTGGCACCCCTGCACCAGGCTGTCTCTCCGGGTTCTCTCTACACGTTGCTCCCCCCTGTCCAGCGCTGCCCAGAAGCCTTCCTCTTCTTCACAGCGGCAGCCAGAGTCTCTCAATCTGTCCATGCGCCGTCTTGAGCTGCTGCCTCGCCAGCCGCCGTTGAGCTGCCTGCCTGCCCAGCGCCGGTCTGATGCTGCCGGCCCTGCCTCAGCGCCGTCTGAGCCGCCGCCTGCCAGCGACGCCTGAGCGCACGCCCAGCCGTCTGCGCGCGACGCTGCAGCCGTCTGAGCCGCCCGTCGTTCTCCCGAGCGCCCGTCCCAGGTGCCCGCCGTCTGTCCGAGCCATTAAGCGCCGTCCGTCAGTCAGGAGCGCTAGAGCCGTCCGTCAGTCAGGAACTGCCAGAGCCGCCAGCCAGCCAGGAGCTGCCAGAGCCGCCACCGCCAGCCAGGAGCCTTGGCCACGAGCCGCAGCCCAGCCAAGCTCCGAGCCCCCAGCCAGCAGGACCTTTGCCAAGCGCCAGCCCACAGGCCTGCAGCCAGAGAGGACCTGCCAGCAGCCAGTAGCAGCCACCGTCGAGCCAGTCACCGGTCCAGAGGCCAGTAGCCGACTGCCAGAGCAGCACCAGACTAGCCGTTCAGCAGCGCGTCGGCCAGTCAGCCAGACGGAGCAGCGTACCGATCCGGGGCGGGAAGCGGTCATAGGACTCCAGCGTCCAGCCGGGAGCTGCCAAGAACTGCCTGTCACAAGCAGGCGCATGCAAAAAATCGCCCTTCACTCTGGAGCTGGCGGGCGTCTTCCTCTGGAGGCCGGGAGGCGTCCTTCACTCAGCGCTGCCGGAGCTCTCGCGCCTGTGCCGGCGCTGACCGAGAATTCCCCGTTCATTCGGGACCCATGGCTAGGGCCCAGGCCAAGGTCGGGCGGTGAGCGATCGCCGCTCATAGGAGGTCACGGGGAGCGATTAAGAGGCGGACAAAAACAATGTGAAGTGGGGGTCCAATGTCCCGCGCCAGAGCCGCCACCGCGGACAGACCGCCCCCCAGACCCTCCCTAGAGTTTTAGGTGTGCGTCCGAAGTTCGCACCTTGAGGGGGGGGGGGGGGGTTCTGTCACGTCCTTGACCTTATTTTCCTTGTTTTTGTGATTTTTTAGTATGGTTCCAGGGGCGTGAGTTGGGTGTGGGTTTGTCTATGGTGTGTTTTTCTTGTTGGGGTTTGTGTTCGTGCCTGGTATGATTCTCAAATCAGAGGCCAGCTGTTCAATCGTTGTCCCTGAGTGAGAATCATACTTAGCAGCCGGGGTTTACGTTTGGTCTTGTGGGTGTTTGGTTTCCTGTGTCCAGTGTTTGTGCCCACACGGGACCTGGTTACCGGTTAGTTTCGTTTGTTTTTTTGTAAATCGTTCTGTTTTCGTTGTTATTAAAATCTGGAAACTTACCACTCTGCACATTGGTCCTCCGATCCTTCTCGCCTCTCCTCGTCCGATGAGGAGGACGAAATAGACTGCCGTTACAGTAACAATTAAGTATCTTACTGTGATTGTTTCAATTAAAATTGTCAAGAGAGACAACAATATCCTTATTAAAAATACATCTCACAAGCAAAATGTTTACTAGGACTGTCTTGGAGTGGTCTGGCTGAGTGGCATAATTGGAGTTCAGAAAGTATTTACACCCTTTGACTTTTTCCAAATGTTATTGTCTTACAGCCTGAATTTAAAATGGACTCTGTAATACACCATAATGTCAAAGTGGAATTATGTTTTTTTATTTTTTTTTGCAAATTAATAAAAAATGAAAAGCTGAAATGACTTGCGTCAATAAGTATTCTACCCCTTTGTTATGGCAAGCCTAAATAAGTTCAGGGGTAAACATGTGCTTAACAAGTCACATAAGTCCATAAGTTGCATGGACTGACTCTGTGTGCAATAAAAGGTGTTTAATATGATTTTTGAATTATTATTCCAAAACATGCATCATGTTTGCAACAAGACATTCAAATAATACTGCAGAAAATGTGGCAAAGCAATTAACTTATGTCTGGGGCAAATCCAATAAAACATTGCTGATTACCCCTCTCCGTAGTTTCAAGCATGGTGGTGGCTGYATCATGTTATGGGTATGCTTGTAATCGTTAAGGACTTGGAGTTTTTCAGGATAAAAAATAAACGGAATAGAGCTAAGCACTGGCAACATCCTAGAGGAARACCTGGTTATGTCTACTTTCCACGAGACACTGGGAGATGAATTCATCTTTCAGCGGGACAATAACGTAAAAACGCAAGGCCAAATCTACACTGGAGTTGCTTACCAAGAAGACAGAGTGGCCGAGTTACAGTTTTTACTTAAATCTGCTTGAAAATCTATGACAAGGCCTGAAAGGGGTTGGCTAGCAATGATCAACAACCAATTTGACACAGCTCGAAGAATTTTGAAAATAATAATGGGCAAAGGTTGCACAATCCAGGTGTGGAAAGCTCTCAGAGACTTACMTAGAAAGACTCACAGCTGTAATCGCTGCCTAAGGTGATTCTAACATGTATTGACTCAGTGGGTTGAATACATATCTAATCAAGATGCATTAGTGTTTTATTTTTCACAATTGTTTTACTAATGTTAGAATTGTTCTTCCACTTWGACATAACAGACATTCTGTGTAGATCGTTGACAAAAAATGACAATTAAATACATTTTAATCCCACTTTGTAACACAACAAAATATGGAAAAGGTCAAGGGGTGTGAATACTTTCTGAAGGCACTGTATGTAACCTCAAAACTAGCTTAGAAATGGTAGATCTGTTCTGTGTGCACTCTTAAGTTTTGTTTTTGCATCTTTTAGATTCGGTTTTGTACACCAGTTTCAAACAGTTAAATACAGTTAAACACAATAGTTTTACGTTTAGTTTATGGAAATAATATTTCACAGCGGTTTAGTTGGTACAATGATTCTCTACACTATACTTGCTTGTTTTGTCACATAAACTGAAATTAGGCAAACTATTAGAATTTTATCAACCACAAAATGGCGGAGCATACTGGACCTTTAACTTATACCGCATGTTGGATGTCAACAGGCAGTGCAAAACTCTCACCAATGCAAAACAAGCTGAAATTTCAGGCAGTCTTTCCAAACAGCTCTTACACAAAAAGGGCATTATCATGATGTTCACAATTTCACAGTATTATTCCAACCTCATAGTGTGGAAATATATATATAAAAAAAACTGGGAAATCACGTTTTGACTGCGCTGCCCCTGTAAATTAATAAACCATTCATAGTATTCCCTATGGAGGGAGTCTCTTGAAGTATGAAACCAATGTTTCTCTCTGTTCTGACCTTTGCTTGATGAGAAAGTCAATCTTTGTGTTCAGGCGTCTGTTGCATAATGCACAAATTGCGCTATGGTAGAGCGTGGCAAGTCTTGTTTGTTGAAGGCATTAACATATTGGGGCTGTTTGACAGTATGGACAGGAATCTGTGAATACCTGCAAACAGCACTATAATCCCCGGAAGGTTCATTACCCACAAGCCTTATTCCCCAGGGGAAGCACCAACACTGCCTGCTTATTTCAATAATGGTGTCTCCAGATTTCTCCAGTTTGTCGGGAAGAGTGGCGTGTGCCAGACTACACAATGAGTAAACACTCAACAAAAGAGTTCATGTTTCAAATGTTTTTCATTTAGCTTTTAGTCTTACAGCTTTTAATTGCTAACCTTTTCAGTGTCTCTGGAGTTTTAGTCCACAAAGTTGTTCAGGCAAGAGGGTGGTTAAAGATGGCAGTCACCTGTAGTCTCTTGTGTCAGTGGTGTCGTGGCTTCACTGGCAGAGTCTGTAGACGGTAAGTCTTAACTGCTCCAGTTGAGTGAGGTCCAGCTTGCACTCTTGTGCTGGTCAGTTGATTAGGGAATGCCTTGCAGGTGTGCTGATTAGTAATCCAACTGAACTAGGCATACATGTCTCTGWACAGAGGGAGGTTTGAAGGTCCTTGAATGCTTTCTCAGCTTCTGAACTCCATTTAACCTATTCACGTGTGAGCTCCAAATATCTGTAATTGTCCCCCCATCGTGAGGTTTTTTTCATGCTCGGGATGYCAGAATTCACACACTGTTCCAGAATTTGACTGTTACGCAACAGGACAGTTAACCTGCGCTGCCCTSAAGCCATTGGCACGCTGTCTGCTAATTATCTCTTGGCAATGTTTCAACTTGTCAATACATGATTTTCTAACAACAGTTTAAAATTAGGTATGTTACACCTCCTCATATAATTCACATAGAATTATCCCATTTCACTGTTGCGGACAATTTACGTTTGAGGCAGATGAGCTGAACAAACTTCTCTCTTCGATGAGAGCCCATGCACTCCACCCAATTCAGCCCCCCTCCCTAAAAAAAAGCACCATTCTGCACTGACAGTAATTATTATTCAGACATTTGGAACAACACAAATAAATAATCCAAAACATTTAAAACTGTATAAATATAAAAAATATATACAAAAAAAAGACTCATAAATATCCAAAAGAGTTGACAAGACAAAGACAAGTAGAAACAAATTGTAGTATATAAATACAAATAAAAAAGAGAATTTAAATTACACTATTGCAAAATTGCTAACAAAAAACACACAAATAAAACCAAATTGCACAAATCCTATATCACACAAATACACAAATAGAATAACACACCTATGAAGAAGAGAAACCTGCTTATTACACCATTGCATTTCAAACAAGAAACACACAAACTAAATTGCACAACTAATTGCATTACTAATTTCATTAGTACTGTACAAAGTTAGAGGTACGCTATTTGATCGATTCCCCCGCTCCCCCTACCTCAGGCTTCCAGTGGGGAGACCTGAGGTCAACCTACAGCAAACCCCTCCCCATCTCGTACTTCTGAGTGGGAGACCTTCCCAGGCAGTAGCCTGCCTAGCTCACAAACTAGAACCAGGGCGCCCACTCCGACAAGGTTAATTGACCCACAGTCTCACACGGTGACAGGATATCAGAGACGTGATGTGCAAATGAGCGAAAGAAAAACAATTGCGCAAATGTAACCATTCGTAATATACTGTATATATAAAGGTTGAAGTCGGAAATTTACATACACCTTAG
The DNA here is from genome assembly GCF_002910315.2 of Salvelinus sp. IW2-2015. Lineage (NCBI taxonomy): Eukaryota > Metazoa > Chordata > Actinopteri > Salmoniformes > Salmonidae > Salvelinus > Salvelinus sp. IW2-2015. The sequence continues at coordinate 73,804,731 of NC_036860.1, forward strand.
CCAAATAYATTTAAACTCAGTTTTTCACAATTCCTGACATTTAATCCTTGTAAAAAATCCCTGTTTTAGGTCAGTTAGGATCACCACTTTATTTTAAGATTGTGAAATGTCAGAATAATAGCAGAGAGAATTATTTCTTTCAGCTTTTATTTCTTTCATCACATTCCCAGTGGGTCAGAATTTTACATACACTCAATTAGTATTTGGTAGCATTGCCTTTAAATTGTTTAACTTGGGTAAAAACGTTTTTGGCTTCACAAGCTTCCCACAATAAGTTGGGTGATTTTGGCCCATTCTCCTGACAGAGCTGGTGTAAACTGAGTCAGGTTTGTAGGTCTCCTTGCTCGCACACGCTTTTTTCAGTTCTGCCCACAAATGTTCTATAGATTGAGATCAGGGCTTTGTGATGACCACTCCAATACCTTGACTTTGTTGTCCTTAAGCCATTTTTGTCACAACTTTGAAGTATGCTTGGGGTCATTGTTCATTTGGAAGACCCATTTGCGACCAATCTTTACTTCCTGACTGATGTCTTGAGATGTTCTTCAATTATTCACATCATTTTCCTCTCATGATGCCATCTATTTTGTGAAGTGCACCAGTCCCTCCTGCAGCAAGCACCCCCACAACATGATGCTGCCACCCCGTGCTCCACAGTTGGGATGGTGTTCTTCAGTTGCAAGCCTCACGTTTTCCTCCAAACATAGTGATGGTCATTAAGGCCAAACAGTTCTATTTCTGTTTAATCAGACCAGAGGACATTATCTCCAAAAAGTACGATATTTTTCCCCATGTGCAGTTGCAAACCGTAGTCTGCCTTTTTTTATGGCAGTTTTGGAGCAGTGGCTTCTTCCTTGCTGACCGGCATTTCAGGTTATGTCGATATAGAACTTGTTTTACTGTGGATATAGATACATTTGTACATGTTTCCTCCAGCATCTCACAAGGTCCTTTGCTGTTGTTCCGGGATTGATTGCCACTTTTCGCACCAAAGTCGTTCATCTCTAGGAGACAGAACGCGTCTCCTTCCTGAGCGGTTTGACGGCTGAGCGGTCCCATGGGGTTTTATACTTTCGTTTGTAGAAATGAACGGTGGTACCTTCAGTTGTTTGTAAATTGCTCCAAGGATGAACCAGACTTGTGGAGGTCCACCATTTTTTCTGAGGTCTTGGCTAATTTCTTTAGATTTTCCCATGATGTCAAGCAAAGAGGCACTGAGTTTTGAAAGGTAGGCCTTGAAATATATCACAGGTACACCTCCAATGGACTCAAATTAGTCAATTATCCTATCTGATGCTTCTAAAGCCATGACATAATTTTCTGGAATTTTCCAAAGTTGTTTAGGCACAGTCAATTTAGTGTATGTAAACTTCTGAACCCACTGGAATGTGATATACAGTGAATTATAAGTGAAATAATCTGTCTGTAAAACAAATGTTTGAAAAATTACTTGTATCATGCACAAAGTAGATGTCCTAACGACTGCCAAAACTTTAGTTTGTTAACCTGTTTGGGATAGGGGCAGCATTTTCACGTTCGGATGAAAAGCGTGCCCAGAGTAAACTTCCTGCTACTCAAGCCCAGAAGCTAATATATGCATATTATTTGTAGTATTGGATAGAAAACTCTGAGTTTCTAAAACTGTTTGAATGATGTCTGTGAGTATAACAGAACTCAATATGGCAGGAAAAAAACCTGAGAGAAAATCCAATCAGGAAGTGAAAATCTGAGGTTTGTAGTTTTTCAACTCATTGCCTTTGTAATATACAGTGTAAATGGGGTCATATGCACTTCCTAAGGCTTCCACTAGATGTCAACAGTCTTTAGAACTGTTTCAGGCTTCTACTGTGAAGGAGAGAAGAATAAGAGCTGATTGATAAGAGGTCTGGCAGAGTGCCATGAGCTCAGTCTCGCTCGAGCCCGTGAGAGGTAGCTGCGTTCTTTTCTTTCTAAGACAAAGGAATTCTCCGGTTGAAACATTATTGAGGTTTTTGTTAAAAACATCAAAGATTGATTCTATACTCGTTTGACATGTTTCTACGACCTGTAATATACCTTTTTGGACTTTGTCTGAACTTTCACCTGGACTTGCCCGCGCTAACAAAAAGGAGGTATTTGGACATAAATTATGGACTTATCGAACAAAACAAACATTTATTGTGGAACTGGGATTCCTGGGAGTGCATTCTGATGAAGATCATCAAAGGTAAATTAATATTTTATAATGCTATTTCTGACTTCTGTTGACTCCACAACATGGCGGGTATTGTATGGCTTGTTTTTGTGTCTGAGCGCCGTACTCAGATATTGCATGGTGAAATCTGACACAGCGGTTGCATTAAGGAGAGGTTATCTTTAATCTGTGCATAACACTTGTATCTTTATCAAAGTTTAGGATGAGTATTTCTGTAAATTGATGTGGCTCTCTGCAAATTCGCCAGATGTTTTCGAGGCACAACATTAACTGAACATAACGCGCCAATGTAAACTGAGATTTTTGATATAATAAATGAAAACTTTATCGAACAAAACAATTACATGTTGTGTAACATGAAGTCCTAATGAATGCCATCTGATGAAGATCATCAAAGGTTAGTGATTCATTTTATCTCAATTTCTGCTTTGTGACTCCTCTCTTTGCTGGAAAATGGCTGTATGTTTTTTGTGACTAGGCTCTGACCTAAACAATAATCATATGAGTGTGCTTCGCTGTAAAGATTTTTGAAATTGGACATGTGGGTAGATTAACAAGAAGTTAAGCTTTAATTTGGTGTATTGCACTGTGAATGTATGGAAGTTAAATATTTCAAAAAAATATTTTTGAAATTCGCGCTCTGCCTTTTCAGCTGATGTTGTCGAGGGGTTCCGCTACCTTAACACAGAAATTTGTGGAGTGTTGAAAAACAAGTTTTAATGACTCCAACCTAATGTATGTACATTTCTGACTTCAACTGTATATACAGTGGGGAGAACAAGTATTAGATACACTGCCGATTTTGCAGGTTTTCCTACTACAAAGCATGTAGAGGTCGGTCATTTTTATCATAGGTACACTTCCTGTGAGAGACGGAATCTAAAACAAAAATCCAGAAAATCACATTGTATATTTTTAAGTAATTCAATTTGCATTTTATTGCATACATAAGTATTTGATCACCTACCAACCAGTAAGAATTCCGGCTCTCAACAGACCTGTTAGTTTTTCTTTAAGAAGCCCTCCTGTTCTCCACTTATTACCTGTATTAACCGACCCGTTTGAACTCGTTACCTGTAATAAAAGAACCTGTCCACACACTCAATCAAACAGACTCCAACCTCTCCACAATGGCCAAGACAGAGAGCTGTGTAGGACATCAGGGATACAATTTGTAGACTGCACAAGGCTGGGATGGCTACAGGACAATAGGCAAGCAGCTTGGTGAGAAGGCCAAACACTGTTGGCGCAATTATTAGAAAATGAAAGAAGTTCAAGATGACGGTAATCACCCTCGGTCTGGGCTCCATGCAAGATCTCACCTCATGGGGCATCAATGATCATGAGGAAGGTGAGGGATCAGCCCAGAACTACACGGCAGGACCTGTCAAGACCTGAAGAGAGCTGGGACCACAGTCTCAAAGAAAACCATTAGTAACACACTACGCCGTCATGGATTAAAATCCTGCAGCGCACGCAAGGTCCCCTGCTCAAGACAGCGCATGTCCAGGCCCGTCTGAAGTTTGCCAATGACCATCTGGATGATCCAGAGGAGGAATGGGAGATGGTCATGTGGTCTGATGAGACAAGAATAGAGCTTTTTGGTCTAAACTCCACTCGCCGTCTTTGAAGAAGAAGAAGGATGATACAACCCCAAGAACACCATCCCAACCGTGAAGCATTGGAGGTGGAAAATCATTCTTTGGTGATGCTTTTCTGCAAAGGGGACAGGACAACTGCACGTATTGAGGGGAGGATGATGGGGCCATGTATCGCGAGATCTTTGCCAGCAACTTCCTTCCCTCAGTAAGAGCATTGAAAGATGGGTCGTGGCTGGGTCTTCCAGCATGACAACGACCAAAAACACAGCCAGGGCAACTAAGGAGTGGCTCCGTAAAGAAGCATCTCAAGGTCCTGGAGTGGCCTAGCCAGTCTCCAGATCTGAACCCAATAGAAAATCTTTGGAGGGAGCTTGAAAGTCCGTATTGCCCAGCGACAGCCCGAAACTGAAGGATCTGAGAAGGTCTGTATGGAGGAGTGGGCCAAAATCCTGCTGCAGTGTGTGCAAACCTGGTCAAGAACTACAGGAAACGTATGATTCTCTGTAATTGCAAACAATTTCTGTACCAAATATTAAGTTCTGCTTTTCTGATGTATCAAATACTTTGTCATGCAATAAAATGCAAATTAATTACTTAAAAATCATACAATGTGATTTTCAGGATTTTTTGGTTTAGATTCCGTCTCTCACAGTTGAAGTGTACCTATGATAAAATGACAGACCTCTACAAAAGGCACTTGTACATCAGAGCTATCTTTGTTGCAGGTGCATGGTAACAGTTGAATAACATGAGAAAAACAACGCTAATTCTAATGGCGTCAAATAACTATTATCTTGTGTTGTATCCTTTGAAGCTGCTCTGGTCATGGTTAGAGGATGCAGCTTTAGTCAAATGAATGTCGAAAGTAGATTTATTTTTGCATTTAAGCTAACCCTAACCCTTTTCCTAACCTTAACCTAATTGTCCTAACCTGCTACATGAATTCTCTAACCTTCTGGATAAGTTCTCCTAACCTGTACGAAATGTCAATCTGACATTAATTTACAAAAGCCGGATCCCTTTTAGCCAAGGGCTTATCATGACCATTGCATTGCCTGTGTATTCATTTGGCTGCATAGCTCTGCCCTGACCTGCCCTGTTGTCAAGCCCTTGTGGAGCACTTCAGTTATTATGTTACTTGTAATATTGTTTTATTGCTATCCTGACGTTTTATTCTAATTACTAATAATTCCTCTTTATTCTTTACTTTTGGAAATGACAAACACAGTATTTGACATAACTTGCAAACATCATAACTGGAAGTGGACATATTTTTGTGCCGAAGAATGAGGACCGCTTTGTATATTCTAGCAACATACTATTTGGAGAGGGAGTTGGGGGATGAAGGAGTGGGGAAGTGGGTGAGATATTGTCAATGTAATTGCATAATGGAGCTGTATTCCATTTGCATGTGCACTGTATGTCCAATTACCAAATACTTTTTCAAGTAATCATCTCACTTGTTAGCTGGAGGTCAACTATGTGGCTTAGAGGACAGCAGTGTTGATCAGATGTAAACATATATTCTTATACCACTTGGTGGCTTTCCCAGCACATGCCACAAAACTGTTTATCATGTCCGACATATCCACTGCCCCCATTTTGCGATTATAGTCAAGCACACAGTCTTGTTTGATTTTTCTCTCCCGTCAGGTGGTCCACCTTCCCTGTGCCTCTCTCTTCTCCTGTAGCTCCAAGGTCGTGTCCACTATGTCTTCCAACAGCTCTTCTGTCAGAAACAGCTTGAAGCACTCTGCCTCAGAGGGAGATGGCAAGGGGCTTTGCACTCCAGACTGGGACTCATCAAAGCCAACAGCAGGGCCAGGAGGGGTGAAATGGCTGGAGRCCTTCCAGCTACTGCAGACCTCCCGCACTTCATCCACTGTCGGTYTGCCTCCATCACCACCAGCATCTTCAGAGGGACCTGGGACTTTGTCGGTGGGCAAGGGGTCCTCAGAGTCAGGGTTCTCARTGGCCACAAGTTTGAGGGGCAGCTCCTCACTGTCACTGTCAGAATCTGATTCTTTACTGTCATACTCAGAATCATTGTCAGAATTTTACAAATATCTCCAGAATTTCCACATTTGTCAGTCGTCTCCTTTTGAAAGTCATTGCTAATGCTWCAGCTTAGCCCACTAGCTTCATACAGTACATAAACAACAACACTGAATGGCTTCAAGTGAGTGTCAGGGGTGACGTGATTGCTGCAGGTGTGGTGATACTGATGATTTGTCTCCACAGATGGTTTGTTTACATAGCAGGTTAGGATAATTAACGTGACTTGTTAGGAGAACTAACGCAGCAGGTTAAGTGAATTAACATAGGAGGTTAAGAGAATGAGGTTAAGGTTAGTAAAAGGATTAGGGTTAGTTTCAATGTTACAGTTGTCAACAACTGTTGTCTCCAACACAACCACTAGATAGGTATGTTGTATGCTGTCTACACCATCTAGCACAATGGTAGAAACGTAAACAAACCATCTGTGGCGACAAATGATATGTATCATAACACAGGCACAGGCCACCTGTATCAATAAAATTCTATCAGAAAATGGTTTGTGTGGTAATTATTTATTCATGTATTGTTTTATTCGCGTTTTCAAGTACTGGTGATAAAATCATGCATTCTAATACTGGCATATATTGTAATGGACACATATGATGTGTGTAAAATACTTTTTTGAAGGTTGTACTGATTATAATGAGCTAATGCTAAGTTATTTTCCGGCTATGTGTGGAGCTATGTTTGTTGACATCATTCAATTAATTCTGGGTGTCACGTAAACGTTTGTCAGACCAAAGTTGTTCTAGCAAAACAAGGTTAAGGGATGGTTCACTCGTCTTTCGAGTAAACTTTCGGAAGTGAAAGATGGTGCTTCAGGGACCCTGTACGGCTTCACGTGTACAGTCTTCGAAGGTGGAGTACGCCTATCATGCTCTACCACATCTGTCCGCCAGGGAAAGAGGA
>NC_036860.1:73814220-73852083 GCF_002910315.2 Salvelinus sp. IW2-2015
GAGAACTGAGGTTAAGGTTAGTAAAAGGATTAGGGTTAGTTTCAATGTTACAGTTGTCAACAACTGTTGTCCAACACAACCACTAGATAGGTATGTTGTATGCTTCTACCCATCTAGCACAATGGTAGAAACGTAAACAAACCATCTGTGGCGACAAATGATATGTATCATAACACAGGCACAGCCACCTGTATCAATAAAATCTATCAGAAAATGGTTTGTGTGGTAATTATTTATTAATGTACTGTTTTATTCCGTTTTCAAGTACTGGTGATAAAATCATGCATTCTATACTGGCATATGCATATGATTGTGTAAAATACTTTTTTGAAGGTTGTACTGATTATAATGAGCTAATGCTAAGTTATTTTCCGGCTATGTGTGGAGCTATGTTTGTTGACATCATTCAATATTCTGGTGTCACGTAAACGTTTGTCAGACCAAATTGTTAGCAAAACAGGTTAAAAACTTATTCCTTAATAGGGGGGTGCTAGTTTTCACTTTGGGAAAAATCGTGCCCAAATTAAACGGCCTCGTACTCTGTTCTAGATCTACAATCATGCATTCATTATTATTACTATTGGATAGAAAAACCTCTGAAGTTTCAAAACTGTTGAATTATATCTGGAGTAAAACAGAACTCATTTGGCAGCAAACTTCCAAACAGGAAGTGAAAATTCTGAAAATGGGGCTCTGTGTCAGGGCCTGCCTATTCAACTGGCTTATATTTATGGATCTGTATGCACTTCATACGCCTTCCACTAGATGTCAACAGGCAGTAGAATGTTTAATGGGGTGTCTTAGCTTGATGTGAGACCGAATGAGAGCTTTTGGAGTGACAGGTCCGCTCTATTGGCAGTATTCAACTGCGCACCAGGGAACCACACATTGTCTCTGAAATGCGTTAGGTATACACGACAAATGCTCCGGCTCGGATTTATTGGATACATATGAGAAAAACATCATAAAGTTGGATTTTCAACCGAGGTTTGACCAGTTTATTCAACGTTTATTGGGACTTTTTGGAATTTTTCGTTCCATGCGCTAAGAGTTCTTGGACATGTGCCCTCCACATGGCTAGCCAAAGTTGCTAATTCGACAGAAGAATGGACATTCTAAAACAAAACAACGATTTATTCTGGAACTAGGACTCCTTGCACAACATTCTGATAGAAGATCATCAAAAGTAGAGAATATTTATGATGTTATTTTCGTATTTTTGTGGTTTGTGGCGGAGAATTGTTGGGCGCTGTCTCACAATATTGCATTGCTGTACGGTGTACTAAAGTTATAAAAAAAAAAAAAAAACTGCGGTTGCATTAAGAACCAGTGTATCTTTCATTTGCTGTACAACATGTATTTTTTAGTAAAGTTTATGATGAGTTTTTTGGTTAGATTACGTGACTGTCCAAATAAAATCTCCGGACAATTTGGTGCATTATGGCTACGTATTCACAATGTAAAACCACGATTTGTACCTCTAAATATGCACATTTTCGAACAAAACATAAATGTATTGTATAACATGATGTTATAAGACTGTCATCTGATGAAGTTGTTCAAAGGTTAGTGATTAATTTATCTCTATTTGTGGTTTTGTAAAGCTATGTTGGCGGTGAAAACATGGTGAAAATGGCGTTGTGTGTTGTGGCTATTGTGGTGAGCTAATATAAATATATATTGTGTTTTTGCTGTAAAACATTTTAAAAATCGAAATGATGGCTGGATTCACAAGATGTTTATCTTTCATTTGCTGTATTTGACTTGTGATTTCATGAAATTATATTATATGATATCCCTGTGGCGCTAGGCTAGGCTATGCTAGTCAGCTTTTTTGATGAGGAGGATCCCGGATCCGGGAGGGGTACTCGTTAGAGGTTATTAAGGGATGGTTCACTCGTCTTTCGAGTAAACTTTCGGAAGTGAAAGATGGTGGATGACACACTCCCTTCACCTTCAACATGCATAGTGTAAACAGACCCATCTCATCTTGTCACCTATTCTTATCTTTGGTTGACACAGAAAATCAAACATGCAGCGCACACCAAACTCTACCATCGTGGATTTCTTTTGACTTTTAGAAAGTGTTTTACTTAATTATCTCGATCACTGGTGAGCTCACCCGTGATGTAATGAATTGTAAGTAGTAATTACTATTAGCTCATTCATATTTATTTAGAATTCAAGGCACACTTAACCAGCATGGCTACCACAGCATTCTGCAGCGATACACCAGCCCATCTGGTTTGCACTTAGTGGGACTATCATTTGTTTTTCAACAGGACAATGACCCAACACAGCTCCAGGCTGTGGAAGCACTATTTGACCAAGACGGAGCGTGATGGAGTGGGTTTCTATCAGCTGAGAGTTGGATAAAATATGACCGTGTGTGTTAGCTCACTCTTACTCAGTTAGCGCTAGGACTAATGTAGCCTACATTTTCCGATTTGGATGAGAATTGTGTTATGCTGTTGCTACATCTGCAAATTTCTGAACATTGCATCCAAAAATAACTGCTCACATTGAGCACAAAGTTGTAAAGACTGTGGTTGTGCAAATTGTTTTTTGTGATATAACAGTGTTGCAAGCTCAAACGCTGACTGTTGCGTCAATCGTAACTAGGCGTTGTAATGAAGTCTTTTAATCACACCGGTTTGAGCGTACACTGCAGCGACCACTGTAGAATGATCACACCTGTGGCTTAACCTTCTCCGGCTTGACCTTTCGTGTCATGTCTTTCAGGGTAGACACCCGAGCAGAAAACTACAGAATAAACTGCTGGTAGTAGCTGGCCAGCCTCATGAAGGCTCTCACCTGAGTCTTGGTCGTTGGATAAGTTGTGGATTGTCTCAACATTCTTCTCCTGTGGTTTGATGAGTCCTCGACCAATGGTGTATCCAAAATATTGCACCTCACTCTGTGAAATGTAGCACTTTGGGTTGCCGGTCAGGCCTGCCTGTCTGTCAGAGAGACCCAAGACACAGCCTAACTTCTTCAAGTAATCTTCCAGGTCTCCAAACAGATCAAAGTCCCGATGTGGCCATAGGACAATGTCATCAGCGGATGGAAGTTGGCCGGGCCACGTCAAGGCTAAAGGAATAACCTTAGAGCCCATCAGGTTTGGAGAAGACAGTTTGTAGGGTCTAGTGTGGTGATGTAGCAAGCTCATCCAGGCCACTTATGAGCTCATCAGCCCTTGGCATGAGATAGGAGTCGAACTCTGACACCTCATTAGTCATCGGTAGTCATTGCTGAAGCGCAGTGTACCATCTGGCTTTGATACCAGGATGATGGGGTTGCCCATGACATTTTGTTTCCTATATGGCATCCAATCCCACATCCTTTTGACTCAGCACGGATGGCTTTGCGATGAGCTTCAGGGACCCTGTACAGCTTCACGTGTACAGTCTTCGAAGGTGGAGTACGCCTATCATGCTCTACCACATCTGTCCGCCAGGGAAAGAGGAAAATACACCCGTGTACTGATCAACAAAGTGTCTCACCTCAGTTGTTGGGGAGTAAAGTCTTGCACCATGTTTACGATATCTAAGGGTATTTCCTGGGAAGCTCTGTGGGGACAAAGGACACAGTAACATCATCCTCCTCCCACTTCTTCAAAAGGTTGATGTGATACACTTTCTCCTGTTTACGGCAATCTGGTTGGTTTTACTTGTACATTGCTGGTCCATGACTTCGTAGGGACCCTGCCACCGGGTGAGKAACTTGCTTTCTGTGGTGGGGAGAAGGATGATCACACAGCCACCAGGATTGAACTCATGTGCTTCTGCAGGGCAGCTGTAAGTCCTCTGCTCTTTGTGACTCTTGCACATGCTTGCGCACAATGGGCATCACCCAGGTGATCCTGGTCTACATTGCAACCACATGTTCTACCAGGGTACGACGGGCAGACGCTGGGTCTTCCCAGGCTTCCATGGCAACATTGAGGAGAACTCTTGGGCRGTGAGCGTAGAAGAGCTTGAATGGGGGAAATGCACCAACTCCTTAGCTATGGCCTTGGTGRTGATGATTCGCAGGGGAATCATCTCAGGTTACCTGGTGGCATAGTCTACCACCACCAGGATATCTTAGTATCTTCACACAGACTTTGGGAGGGGTCCAACAAGGTCAATCCCCTATCCTATCAAATGGGGTCTCAATGAATAATAGGAGCTTGGGTACACTCTACTGGTGCAGTCCACTGACAGGTGGGACACCTCTGACAGTAGTGTGTGACAGCCGTGTAGATTCCGGGACAGTAAAACCTCTGTACAATTTGTTGCCTTGTCTTTTCCTTGCCCAGATGAGCACCCAAGACATGACAGTGGGCCAGCTGGAGAAGAAYTGCAACATACACTTTGAGCACTARGAGCTGTGATGTAAGACTTTCACCTACTTCTGTAACCCGACAGAGTAGCCCTTGACRAAGGGCAAAGTAAGGAGTCACCAAAGGCCGGTCTCCTAGGGCTTTACCATGCACCTCCTGGACCATTCTAGGGCACTTGGCGAGGTTTTGGTCTCTCAGTTGGGCAGTGCCGAAATGGCCCTGCAACAAAACGGAGAAGTCATTGATAGGTAGGGGGGCAGTTGCACTRACTTAAGTGCTTAATTCAGTATGGATATCGATGTAAACAGAATTTGTGGAGGTGAATGTTGCTTTCCTCTGCCCTGGTTACAAAAGGAAAACATCAACCTGCCTGCTAGGTGCATAGCTAGCTAGCTACTTAGCTAAACAATAGAAGGTGCACAAGCCATGGCTACAAAGATAGCTGCCTAGCTAGCTACCTACTCTGTACGTTAGCTTGACGTGCTGGAAAGTAAGAAAGTAATAGAAACAAGTTGAGAAAAAGGCAACTAAAAGAAATGTGTATCTTTGAAATCAATTTGTTTCTCCTGTCTTAAATGTAGAAGTTTTCTTTTGCATCATACTGGATGTATTTCTATATTTTAAAAGTTATATCTTGAAAACAAATTTTGTCTCTATACTCCTGAAGTTTGGATTTGATTTTCATCCATATTGGGTGAACCGTTTAGAAATTACAGCACTTTTTGTACATATCCTGAACCCCCCCCCATTTTAGGGGAACAAAAGTATTGGGACAAATTCACTTATATGTGTATTAAAGTTGTCAAATGTATACTGTAGTATTTTGTCCCGTATTCTTAGCATGCAATGACTACATCAATCTTGTGACTCTACACACTTGTTGAATGTTTGTTTTACTTGTGTTTCAGATTATTTTGTGCCCAAGAGAAATGAATGGTAAATAATGTATTGTGTCATTTTGGAGTCACTTTTATTGTGAATAAGAATAGAATAATGAATCATGAATAATGATGAGTGAGAAAGTTACAGATGCACAAATATCATACCCCCAAGAGATGGTTAMCTCTCATCATTACAATAACAGGGGCGCTTAGCATTTGTTGGGGTGGTATGATATTTATACCACTGTAACTTTCTCACCTTCTTCCACCATGGTATTGGAGGTCCGCTGGCTGACTCCATGAAGGTTTATGAGTTGTCCCAGCCTCTCCCAAGTTTCCTCCTCCAGGGTTAGACATGGTTTCACTACTGCACAAAAATAAAGAGGGAAAAAAGTTATTGTTTACTCAATTGCCCAGCATTACCTGCMCCCATTAAATGTCGAGAAGAGTGGCATGTGGCACTATACACAAGCGACAATGAGTAAACACACAAGAAAAGAGTTCAAGTTCCAGATGCTTTAACTTGAGCTTTTACTCTTACAGCTTTCAATTGCTAAGMTTTTCAGTGTCTTGGGAGACTTAAACCACAAAGCAAGAGTGTGGTTAAGATGGCAGCCATCTGTAGTCTCTTGCATCGGTGGCGTCGTGGCTTTACTGGTAACTCTCCTTTTGAGGAGTCTATAGAAGGAGAGAGTGTAAGTGTAAAGGCGCCCGCATACTAGTAGGTTCGGTTTGCTCCTAGCAGAACTCGGCWAGGCGAAGCAAACACCTGTGCCTCGCATACTCCTTTAAAACACCTTATAGTTTTTGATGTGAAAAAAGCAATATTACTGTTTGTCCCTCTTGAGACGCCATAGCAACAACATATAGCCAGTGTACACTTCTTCAAAATAGCGTAAATTAATCAAAGATAAATCAAGAAGAGCTCCTCGTTTATGCAGAGGAGGTTTGGTACAGTATTTCTCAGGTGAAAAAATCTGCATTAAAACTAGCCATCTCTTGTTGAATGACAAACACTTAATTAATGAATACCGTCCATACAGTAGTTCCCCATCCTACTAGGAGTAGTTTTGTTGTCCAATCACCGATGARGGGATGTAGACTTCGCCYMMAAAAAAAACGAGTGCGCAAACAGCCGGAAAAAACCCTGCCGAACACAAAAAATGTCACAACATTTCGTCATAATATACACAAACTGTTTCAACTGGGAAGCATGCAACAGGCTTTAGCGCCCACACCAGTAGAAATCCACTTTTTCAAGCTGAAAGATGATGTCCAGAGCTTACCCATGATCTTGCACAACGATTTAAGTCAATAAGTAATTATTTTTGCCAAAGTATGTTACATTTGTGCTTGAAGTGAGAAACCCAAACTGCCCACTTCATGCAAATCCATGTGAATGCAGTCTTTTCCTGTGATATGACATACAATTTATTTTCAGCCTACGTTTCGTTTCAGGGCTGGGTTTTAAATGAATGTTACCACCCACCAGCATGGAATAGTTTATCAATCAACTGCAAAGTTCTTCCTCTTTGCAATTGAGATAAGACAAACAGCCTGAGCCATGGAGCAAATTACAATAGAGGGTTCAAACTTATGTTTTTGCACTTCCACTTTTTACCAGGAAAAATGTCATAATCCATTGAATAATTTGTCCATTTTCACTTATTGTTTTAGCTGGTCTGTAATAAAAATATACATTTTATTAATACATAATTGAGTGATATGATAGCATTTTGCAAACCTGCTTCCYCCGTCACCCCAAATTGAATGGTTTTGACCACTAAAGTTTTGCTTCACTACATGCTCCAATACTTTGATAGTTGTAATGTTAGCTAGATTTTGCGGCATGCTCTATCATGAGCAAAGTCATTGTAGCCTATCATTTCACTTCCCCTGTGAGAACCATGAGCAAGGGCTGACTTGGCTTTACTGAACTGCAGCCGAATCCTGCCAGCAGCCTACATACCAAAGGTTGCACTGTGTACATTACAAAGTAGAAAAATGCATATCAGTTTTCTTTCAATAGTCCATATTACCCGAGCTTCATCTTATTCTTTCAAACTATTTCTATGGCTGATTTGCAACTGCAATTTATGGAAGATGCCTCAAAAATTGGCAAAGTCAAAGATAGGCCAGTGACTTCCATCTGAGGCAAAGTTTACCCTAAATCAATGCTTATGACAAATCCAGTTCCAAAACCGGCCAATATTTTTAATACGGTGTAGTACATAAATAATTTAAAAAGAGCAACATCAAATAACGTTAGATTCTAGCTAGCTAATGTTTGCATGCTAGCTAAGCTACACTTTGTTGATGTTTATCAACTCCAAGTGGAAGTTGCCACACCTAATTYGTGAATATGTATAYGTAGCCTTCGTCATTCTTCTGAGGTGAAACCTAAACATTCATTTCCTCCCTAGGACGGGAAATTGCGTCAAAACAGCGGCAGCAATTTCCTCTGGGAGGCCCTTTAAGTGGGAGAGGAGGCATGCTGTGGCTGTCTTCCTAACTGCTCCAATTGAGTGAGATCCCGCCTGCACTCTTGTGCCAGTCAGTTGATTAGGGAATGCCTTGCAGGTGTGCTGATTAGTAATCCTGTGTTGGGTGAGCAGAGCTGTGGTGCTGTCTTCGGTTGGCCTGGTGCTGAAGGGAGTGCAGCTTTCCACAGTGCTGAACTGAATGCTGCAGTGCTGAAGTGAGCGCATCTGTCTCCTGCGCTGAGGTTAGTGGCTTTGTCCATGGTGCTGAACTGGGTATATCTCTTGGCCCATACTGCTCTATATGTTTACTAATGATCGACCGCTAGCATTAAACRAAGCCTGTGTGTCTATGTACGTTGATGATTCAACATTATACACGTCAGCAACCACAGCTAGCGAAATCCTTGCAACCCTCAACAACGAGTTGCAGTCAGTTTTGGAATAGGTAGCTAGTAATAAACTAGTCCTGAACATATCTAAAACTAAAAGTATTGTATTTGGTACAAAACATTCCCTAACTTCTAGACCTCAGCTGAATTTGGTAATGAATGACGCAGCTGTTGAGCAAGTTGAGGAGACTAAACCTCTTGGTGTCACCTTGGACTGTAAACTGTCATGGTCAAGGCATATTGATTTAATYGTTGTAAAGATGGGGAGAGGTCTGTCTGTGATAGAGAGATGCACAGACATTTTTACACCACAGTTGACCAAACATGTGCTGCATGCCCCAGTTTTATCTAATCTTTACTATTGCCCCACCGGGTCAAGTGCTGCAAAGAAGGACCTAGAAAGAAAAGCTGCAGCTGGCCCAGAACAGAGCAGCACATATTGCCCTTCATTATACACAGAAGGCTAATGCCAACAGTATGCATGTCAGTCTCTCTTGGCTCAATTCTTGTTTTTGTGAGAAATATTAATGTGTTGAAATTTCTAAATTGTCTGTATAATCAACTTACATATAGCTCTAACATACTTACCCCACTAGACATGCCACCGGGAGTCTCTTCACAGTCCCCAGGTCCAGAACAAATTCAAGAAAATGTACAGTATTATATAGAGCCATCATTGCATGGAATTCCCTTCAATCTCATATAGCGCAAGTGAACAGCAAAAAACAAACACATTTTTTGTGTGTACTGTATGTACTGACATGTACAGTATATATACAAAATCATGTGGACACCCCTTCAAATTAGTGGATTCGGCTATTTCAGCCACACCCATTGCTGGCAGGTGTATAAAATCGAGCACACAGCCATACAATTACCATAGACAAACATTGACAGTAGAATGGCCTTGCTGAAGATCTCAGTGACTTTCAACGTGGAACCGTCATAGGATGCCACCTTTCCAACAACTCAGTTTGATGGAAATTTGCCCCGGTCAACTATGAGTGCTGTTATTTTGAAGTGAGAAATGTTGAGGAGCAACAACGGACCAGCCGCAAAGTGGTAGGCCACACAAGCTCTCAGAATGGAACCGCCGAGTGCTGAAGTGCATGGTGTGTAAAATCATCTGTCCTGGGTTGCAACACTCACTACCGAGATCCAAACTGCCTCTGGAAGCAACGTCAGCGGAAGAACTGTTCATCGGGRGCTTCATGAAATGGGTTTCCATGGCCGAGCAGCTGCACATGAGCCTAAGATCACCATGCACAATGCCAAGCGTCAGCTTGAGTCGTTTAAAGTTCGCCGCCATTGGACTCTGGAACAGTGGAAATGCATTCTCTGGAGTGATGAATCACGCTTCACCTTCTGACAGTCCGACGGATGGATCTGGGTTTGGCAGATGCCAGGAGAATGCTACCTGCCCGAATGCATAGTGCCAACTGTAAAGTTTGGTGGATGAGGAATAATGGTCTGTGGCACTCTACACACACCCTCACAATATTATTCTTTAGTTGTATTGTTTATTTTGTGTGTGTATTTGTGTCTTTAGTTTTTTATTTATATAAGTCTGTAATGTCTTTGCTAATGTAATAAATGTATGTAAATTGTAAAGTATTTTTGTCTGTAATGTATTTTTCGTTGTGTGTCGGACCCCAGGAAGAAAAGCTTGTGGCCCTGTCCATGGTGCTGAAGGGGGTGTCCTTCAGCCACACATATGCCCATGCCACTCACGGTTTCACTGTGTTACAAGGTTTTCCTGCTATGCCATTCATACGAATGTTTGACAGCTTGCATGTAAATCTTCTAAGCTGTTGTGCTAACTAGGAAAATATAATAATGACTGGCAAAATGTGGATCAACAAACGTAGATGACAGCCACCAATGTTGAGATGGTAAGACGCGGTCACCGATTCTGTTGTTCACTGACAACACTTCTTACCTTGTTTGTTTGTGCCAGGTGTGTGGGGTTGGTCAAGTATGCATGCATTAGGCGCTCTGTCCTCAGAGAACTGACATTACTTTTTTTTGCATCATTTATGTAGTGTCAGGGTTAGGATGGAACAGAACAACAGTCCAATGTCCAAACATGAGAAAACCTGGTGCAACCTTTGGCATCCTGCCTTCTGTCAGGTTCTCTCCATTCAATCCGCATCGTGGAAGTTCAGCTTTACAGCGTGATTGACATTTAAAGGCAATGTTCTCGCTTTAGTGGAGACTGCATACATGGTAAACTCTGCATATGTTGGCTCAATCTGAAATTACCTTTGAGATCTCTATCGCGGAATCTATAATGCTTCAGCTTTACAGATTGACTAGAGCCTTAATACGTTTAAACTTTGCCTGTGTACCTCAGTTTTTGTGTCAGCTTAACAGATTGTATAGAGCCCTAATACGTTTAAACTTTGTCTGTGTACCTCGGCTTTTGTGTCAGTTTAACAGATTGACTAGAGCTCTAATACGTTTAAACTTTGCCTGTGTACCTCAGCTCGTGTCAGCTCTTGTATTGCCTGTAGGCTTTCGAAATGAGGTTCTTGAACATATTGTACCCTTCTCACTCTGTCACTTGCAAAACACATGGAATACATATGCATTGGAAACGTCCAGAGTGACATGCCTTTTCTGCAAATGCGCTGAAATGCCAACCAGAGATTTCTAACSCTATGATCGTGGTAAATCCTGTGCATTGAATTGTCTTACAATGTAAGTAACTAGCTAAATCAACACGTTGTATCACTGGTAATGGAGAATCATAACAATGTTGAGCAAATATGTACGTGTTATGATTAACAACTGCATATAACCTCCCAGAAAAGTTTGATAAATTATTCAAATAATACCTGGGGCAATTCTAAATAAATGTTAACCATGAGGGTAAGCGTTTCCATTACCATCGTTCATTTCAAGTAACACTTTCAGAAATAGGACAGGAGGCTGTTTAATAATGGAGGCTTTCCAAATAATTTAATGCATGATCTGCACTAAGAGGGGGAGCTTGGATGACAATCTACATAAAGCAGACCATAGTTGCATTCTGGCAGATAACTCCTCCCAATACACAAAATCCATTCTACTGTGCATACTTGACTGTGTGCTATATGTTTACATTACAAACCACACACCAGCAACCCCGAACCCAATAAGCATTCAAATTAAAAGGCTATACAAAACAATATGCATACCTGATAAACGGAAATTGTGCAACCTTTGTCAAAAGTTAATTCCTCAGACGTTTTTGTGAATGATGTTAACTGATTACATGTAAATGAAACTGTTGGGAGATTAGACAAATCTAATGAAAGCTGGTCTTTACATGTGACTTGAAGGAAGCTGGTACTGTACAGTTACCTCCAAGGGAGACAGGTTGACTTGGCCTAGTGGGAACAGATTCCTCTCCTACTTAGATTCCTGTCACGACTTCCGCCGAAGTCGGTTTCTCTCCTTGTTCGGGCGGCGTTCGACGTCACCGGCCTTCTAGCCATCGCCGATCCACTTTTCATTTTCCATTTGTTTTGTCTTTGTCTTACACACCTGGTTTCAATCCCCCAATTACTTGTTCATTATTTAACCCTCTGTTCCCCCATGTTTGTTTGTGAGTGATTGTTTTTATGTAATACGGTCCGTTTATTGTGGGCTCGCTTATTTTGTATTGTATTTGGCTATTTTGAGTAAAATACGTTTATTTACTCATATCTGCTGTCCTGCGCCTGACTCCTCTACACCAGCTACACCCAGACTACATTACAGAATCATTCACCCAAAGAACGGAGTCAGCAGGAGCAGACGCCCTCCCTTCAGAAATAGAAGACTGACCACCAATGGACTGACCACCGCAATCTGGAGTACATCCGGGCGGTGAGGAGACTGAACCCTCGCCAGGCAAGGTGGGCCATGTTCTTTACCCATTTTGTTTTCACTCTATCCTACAGACCAGGTTCCCAGAACGCTAAGGCAGACTCACTGTCCCGGATGTATGACACAGAGGAGCGGTCGTTGGATCACACTCCCATACTTCCGGCCTCTTGCCTGGTGGCACCGGTGGTGTGGGAGCTGGACGCGGACATCAAGCGGGTGTTACGCACAGAGCCCACTCCCCCCCAGTGTCCAGCTGGGCGCCTGTACGTTCCGTCTGCTGTCCGTGACCGTTTGATCTATTGGGCCCACACGTCACCCTCCTCTGGTCATCCTGGCATCGGTCGGACGGTGCATTGCCTTATTGGGAAGTACTGGTGGTCCACCTTGGCCAAGGACGTGAGGGTTTATGTTTCCTCCTGCTCGGTGTGCGCCCAGTGCAAGGCTCCCAGGCACCTGTCCAGAGGGAAGTTACAACCCCTACCCGTTCCACAACGGCCGTGGTCGCACCTGTCGGTGGACTTCCTGACAGATCTTCCTCCCTCACAGGGCAACACCACGATCCTGGTCGTTGTGGATCGGTTTTCTAAGTCCTGCCGTCTCCTCCCTTTGCCCGGTCTCCCTACGGCCCTACAGACTGCGGGGTTCACTCACGTCTTCCGGCACTACGGGGTGCCTGAGGATATAGTCTCTGATCGGGGTCCCCAGTTCACGTCCAGGGTCTGGAGAGCGTTCATGGAACGTCTGGGGGTCTCGGTCAGCCTCACCTCAGGTTTTCACCCCAAGAGTAACGGGCAGGTGGAGAGAGTAAATCAGGATGTGGGTAAGTTTCTGCTGTCATATTGCCAGGACCGGCCGGGGGGGTGGGCGGCGTTCATCCCCTGGGCCGATATGGCCCAAAACTCATTCCGCCACTCCTCCACTAACCTCTCTCCTTTCCAGTGCGTACTGGGGTATCAGCCAGCTCTGGCACCTTGGCATCAGAGCCAGATCGACGCTCCTGCGGTGGATGAATGGTTTAAGCGCTCGGAGGAGACCTGGGACGCCGCCCATGTGCACTTGCAAYGGGCCGTGAGGCGGCAGAAGGCGAGCGCCGACCGCCATCGCAGTGAGGCCCCGGTGTTCACACCGGGGGACCAGGTCTGGCTCTCGACCCGAAGCCTGCCCCTCCGCCTGCCCTGCCGGAAGCTGGGTCCGCGGTTTGTGGGGCCATTCAAAGTCCTGAGGAGACTGAACGAGGTATGCTACAGGTTACAGCTTCCCCCAGATTACCGTATTAATCCCCCGTTCCATGTGTCTCTCCTCAGGCTGGTGGTGGCTGGTCTACTCCAGGAGTCTGAGGTGTGAGAGGTTCCTCCGCCCCCTCTGGACATCAAGGGGGCCCCGGCGTATGCTGTTCGAGCCATTCTGGACTCGAGGCGTCGGGCGAGGTGCCTTCAGTACCTCGTGGAGTGGGAGGGGTACGGTCCGGAGGAAAGATGCTGGGTGCCGGTGGAGGACGTCTTGGACCCTTCGTTGCTGCGGGAGTTCCACCGTCTCACGGCTGGAGCCGTGCGTCAAGGGGGGGGGGTACTGTCATGACTTCCGCCATCGTCGGTCACCGGCCTTCTTGCCATCGCCGATCCACTTTTAATTTTCCATTTGTTTTGTCTTTGTTTTACACACCTGGTTTCAATGCCCCAATTACTTGTTCATTATTTAACCCTCTGTTCCCCCATGTTTGTTTGTGAGTGATTGTTTTTATGTAATACGGTCCGTTTATTGTGGGCTCGCTTATTTTGTATTGTATTTGGCTATTTTGAGTAAAATACGTTTATTTACTCATATCTGCTGTCGTGCGCCTGACTCCTCTACACCAGCTACACCCAGATTACATTACAATTCCTCTCCTACACAGGACTAATTCATCTCCTACTTAGGGTTTATTGTTCATGAAAAATTCCCGTACCTCACAGAATATGAAGATTATGTAGACTATTCTCGATGAGAATTCTTTTCATTGCATGCAAGAGAAAAATAGAGGAAATTGCAAGGCTTTTGATAGTAATCATAACGCAAATGTATACATTATAGATTGGTGAAAAAATACATGAATAAATGTATCACTTAGGTTACAGTCAGAGGTGTATAGTCAAACATAAAAAATAGATGATTCAAGGAACAACGTGAAGTAGGTCTCTCATTAGCGACATTCCCCCATGGCACAAATGGATCATAAACTCATTGAAATAATGCTGTCGGAATAGTGAATCAGTTTCAGGTCATGCAYATGAAAAACAAAAGGAGAGCMGCACACTCTAGRAGCTCAGATGCAATAATTAAGTCATTCATATWACACATCTGATAAAAAATTAACAACCTTGTACAAGTCACCCAACTGTGGCCTTCCATGTCATTGCAGTGACGTCGGAGTGAGTGTCTTGTAGCGAGCAAGATGTCTTTCTTTAAAAATCAACAAACATTGATAATTGTTACCCTCAATACTCTCATGAAAAACATACCTTCTAATTAGGCTGAGAATCTTTTACTTTGCTGACAAATGAGAGTGGAGACCAAACCGTCATAGGAGTTATTGACGGATGGGCACTAAGCCTAATTAAGAAAAGAAAGAAGTGCTGYATCGTATGTGATATCTAGTGAGTGTATAATTGGTGAAAAGTTATTTTGAGAACTTAAGTGGTTTATATTCCAGTTGCAGGGTTTTAACACCCCAKGCGTCCTCAAACCCTTACATTGACCAATCGCTAGCATGTCTAAACCTAACATTACCCTATCCCCTTACATGAAGCAGTTATCAGATGCATCAGGCCAGGCATTTAGATCACCTACTGTACCATGAGTTTTAGATTTTTCAGAGCATAATAATTGCCCCCGAAGACATGCATCACTGAACAAAGCAACGTGAGGGACCACTGTTGCCACTTTCAGGGCAAACTTACATGATTGTGTACAAAGGAAAATAGAACATGATCAGGGAGAGAGTAGCGAGTCTATCGGTATGGCAACTGTAATCAACAGACAGTAAATGCAGTGAACTGTAATATTTCCATTTTAAAGCCAACTGAAGGTCAACTTATCGGATAGAAAACGGCCTATGTGGCATCGATATTAGTCAGAAACATTTACTGACTACAAAGTGTAAAGAATAATAATATTGTTCATAAAGTTAGTCTCATCCAAAACAGTTTTGTAAGTGAGTTCTTCATGACTTACTTGAGGGTTGGGTTTTGATTCCGACAATGCTCACTTGCCCATTAAAGGCACCCGCATACTAGATTCGGTTTGCTCCCAGCGGAACTAAGCTAGGYGAAGCGAAAATCTGTGCCTCGCATACTCCTTTAAAAGACCTTCGCTTGAAAAACGAGAAAAAAAGCAGCAAAATTACTGTTGAGATGCCGTAGCAACAACATAGCCAAACAACTTCCTCAATATAGTCAGAATTAAAAAATCAAGAAATCTGTAATTCATTTGGACTTTTTTGCAGAGGTCTTAGAYGCGCAATTTTACATCGAACTAAAATGTTTGGTGCAGTATTTCTCAGGTGATTTTTTTTGCATGAAAACTAGTCATCTCTCATTGAATGACAACAAACACTTCATTGAAGAATCCCATCCACAGTTACCACTCCTRCTAGGAGTAGTACTGTTGACCAATCATCGACGAAGGGGCGTAGACTTCGGCTACCGAACTTCGAGTTGCCTCAAGAAAAGAAATAGTGTGCTTGAACAGACGAAAAAAAACCTGCCACACACCAAAACCAACAAAAATGTCACAAAATGTTGTCATAATATATGTGCGAACTGTTTTGACTGGGAAGCATGCGACAGGCTTAGCACGATACACAGCTGAAATGATTGAGCTCTCTCCATTCCTTCCTCAGAACACACAGACAGTGAGACAGACCTGCTCATCAGGACATTGAATCTGACTTTGTTTACATAAAACGATTAATTGCGCATTTTTTTACATAACAAATATTGCAGTAAACACCTTAGCTAGACATAAATTGCACGACTAAAACCTTGGCAAAACATGTCAAAATTCATTACAGATTTCTTGAGTTATATTAGATTTATGCTGACTATTTTGAGGAAGTAATACTGTCTTTGTTCTATGGTGTCTCATTGGGGACAAAAATCAGTAACAGCCACATCGAACCACATCCCCAAGACTGAAATCACTTTTTTTCTTAATGAGCAAMAGAGAAACACATGCWGAATCAGTGTGTTCAGTCCCTCTTTAAGAGGTTTGTTTATGTGGCCTCCAAGAATCTAATTCACAATACATACTGACWACACCTCTGACAAACATAATTAATGATTGCTGGCAAAAGGTTAATATCCACTCAGCAGAAAATGAATCAACAGTGTATTAATGAGCCCATTACCAAGAATGATGGATCAAGAAATTAGTCTCCTTTAGGACGAGGAGCATATTGGATGCAGAGAGATATTGATTGGAAAAATAATGCTTCTTATATAGACAACACTTTGTCCTGCTGGCATCAGAAGGGTGATCCCAGACAATACAGGCCTCCATGCACTGTAAATAATGTTGTAATTGATACTCGGAGACGAGGATGAAAAACAAGCTCACCCCTTCCCCTCCTCTACAACAACAGTTTACCTATTTAGATCCCCCCCCCCACTCCTATAGTGATAGATCATAAACGTTCCATGGCTCTCGACAAGATCAGTTTAGGTCATGTAAATGATATGCTGGATCCTGTTGAGATGCATTTTATTGTACTTTACAGGAATTGTTTGTTTCCATTTGAGATTACATTTAGCTTTTAGCCAGTCAGAGTAAGATTGKACTGCAATGTAGCTAACAACTATGATTCTATCTAGACATGGTAAAATACTGTACTGTGTTTAAAAGGACCCTTTCTCCTAACATATTTGATGACAAATTCATGTTTTTAAAAGGCCCAATCTTGAATAACAAAACAAAATGATGTAACACTTTCACTAGAGAGAGAGAAAGGGCTAGATTCAATCCGGAGTGTGGAAGATGCGCGCTATAGCACGATTGAAATTGAAAGGCAATGTTCCCACGTTGCCAGAGGGTGTTTCTCAATATGCATACTACCGCGCTCCACACTCTCATACTCCGAGTGCATTCTCTGATGACGTTCTCTTGAATACGTTCTTGTGAGGACGAGTGTGGAGAAYGCATAAAACATAACATTAGAGAAGCACTCATACTCCCCCTACTGTATTACCTCGTGCTAGACCTCCCCATTCACTGAACCTTCTTCCAGCCAGGACAATGGATAACAATAGACTAAACAACATATACACAAAGCAACTGTTTTACTTCATAACTGTCAGTTCGCTATATGTGAATCGTAATAATGTAGCTAACCAGATAGTTTAAAAGGCAAAATTACCTAAAACTAATATTATGCAAGATAGACGTAAATTCTTTGTGGGTAGCTAGCTAACAATTCTTCCTGGCTAGCTATTGTAACAGTAGTAGCTAGCCAGTTAGCCCTATTGACTTATTATGGGCTTGCGATCTACGGTACGTAGGCAGGTAAACATGCAAAACTGAACACAGCATGTATTCATTAACGTATCAAGATAAAATATTGTAGTCAGGCAACATATGAGATGTGAATAGGCAACATTTCATTTCAAAGTCAGAGTGTATTTTCTCTCGCTTCAACTAAAATAATGGCCGCCATTTATTTCAATAACATTTTGGTCATTTTTTTAAGTGGTTGCGTCATATTTCTTTGCATWCTTTCCGTTAAAGCTTGCATCGATGCATGATTCAAAATATATACAAACAGAGTACGTCTTCGAGAAGTGCTCTGCGTGCTCCGCTTCTCATACTTTGGATTTGGACACATACTCCTTCCGTGCTCCAATTTGCATGCTCAGAGCACGATAGTGTACATTTTGAGAAACACCCAGAGACTGCATTCATGGTAAAAGCTGCATACAGAATGTTGTCAGAAATTACCTTTACATTTCAATTGCACTATAACTCGTATCTTCCACTCTCCGGATTGTATCCAGCCCTTAGTTTATTGTTTTTCCAAGGGTAGATTTGCATCATTGTTGTTTACGTTCATGCCTTAATGTTCTTCTTCGTCATTCTGCGAGCTAGGCTATATGTATAAAGAGCTTTTTTCATTGGACAGTAKGCTACTGTGAAGTACTGCGGATGCCACTTGCGAGGAAATTATACATGGTCTCTTTTATCTCCTTACAGGTATTGAGTGACAGACATTCATTTGTACATTCGGGGAGCATGATGACAGTGAAACAATAGTGGTTGTGATGAGTAGGCGAGGCTCCTCCCGTTGTCTAAGTAGAGCTCCTCTCTCCTAACACCACCGCCGTGCTGAGCCAAAAACACCCCACGACCCCCATAGGGAGAAACATGTGGAGGACAGCTTTGCATGCCTTTCATACAATGGAACTCTCGCAAGGCGTATCAAAGCACTACGCTACTCCACCGACTGTGGACTGTACATTGGTGCACAAAGAGAAGATAGTTACATGCTTTGTAAACATTTGTATCTGTTTTCATGACATGTTAGGTATCTTTGTCCTTCCATGTGGCATCGCTGAACAATGTTTGAGGGGAATTTGAGGCATACAGATGTTGGATCTATCTTTGATCACCCTGTTGCATGATAACTTTCTTGAAAATCAGGACATTTAAAACTTCCCTACAAAAATGTCACTGTTGCTGCATGATTATTATCCTTCTGTAGAAACTGGCTCAAATTAAGAACCTACATCTGTATGCACTTCTACATATACCAAAGTTGTTATCTTTTTATTAAATTTGGTGTTACTGAGAAACCAAGTACGTGTTTCCTAAAAGTATGATTGATATTATGTTCCTCTCAACCCTCTTGTTTAATCTCTTAGTTGTGCAGCCCTAGTTTCTCAAGTACACTGACTCAGCAGATTTTTTTYYCCYTWAWWRSMWKGRMCCYWATTAAAAGGAAAGAACTTCTCCAAGCAATATCTGAAAGTTTGCTACATATTTAGAATGGAAAATGTTTAAATGAGTTGCCAGAAAAAGAATTGCTTTTGTGTGCAATATAGTGATTAGCTAGCTAGAATATTTTGTTTGTGTTTATTTGGCAAATGGAAAGTATTCTTTTTGCAAGAAATCCCATTTCTCCACCTCTAAGCATATGCATTCAATGCAGTTTCTTCAGAGTAAAACAAACAMACTATTAAAACAGGCAGCAGAATCCCATTCAAATGTGATGATTTGATGCAACCTACCATTTTCCCCAAAGTAGTCAAACTATAAACAATCTTATTTATGACCCCGCATYTCTGTTCTAAACTGAACAGAGAGAGTAGTGCTAGACAGAGAGAATCATGTGAGGAATGAGAGAGTGTGCTCCGGGGACGGAGAGAGAGACAGAGGTTCAGAGGAAGACACCAGGGGATATCTGCACAGAGAAGCCTCAGYGGAAGGTGTGACTGGGAAACTGAGGCTCTGAGGTAAGTGTTCATGCTCAGTGCTAGAACGGGTAGTATAGTTCTTACCTTGATTGAATCAATTGCTCTGTGTAACTAGCTGCTGCACCCAGCCTCCCCTGGGTGACAGGGAGGCCGGCAGAGAGTGAACCAATCCAGCCTGTCATGGCCGACCAGAAAACAGGGAAGATTAACAGTGTAATGCATCATAGCTGTGGGCGACCATTGATGTGTAGAAGACTGTATTTATTGACTCATTGACYGYATTGATTGTCTCAAYTGATGAAAAGTCCAGAGACAGTAGTAAGACAGCAGACAGAAGCACASCAAGCTMTGCAAAAAGGATGAYGSTTCTTATTTCATGGAGTGAAACATAAAGTAACATTTATAGAAAAGCAGAAAAGGACTGTAAAACTCTGTTATTATAATCCGTGCCACGTATACAAACCTGGATGAAGATGAGCACAAGTGTGTTGCAATGCGATGATGTACATAATGTTTCCTCAACAGGCAGACATATTCCAGTCAGATACATGATACTGTCAAAACAATATGGGAGATTTACTGGGTAAACCTGTGCATAATAACATTTTGTCTGAAGCAAATCCTCAATTTGACATTGACAATGATGTTCCAGGCTTACTTAATTAACCCATTTATCTCTTAATGACAGAAGACTGCGTGGCACCAGATGTTTGTTAACACCCTTCTGTTGGGTCCTCCTCYGTTCTTCCCCTCATCGACGTAACAATAATCGACTTAACAGGAGAACCCCATTGGCTCGCAAATCTCACTGCAAATGTTGTTTTCGTAGTAGTTCTGTCACATTTATCATATAATAGCTCTATATAAAATAGTTTTTTGAATAGTTTTCCTCCATTTATAATATACTTTGTGCACACCTCAAAATACTGTTACTTCAGATTACTGGGCACAGGATACTTTGCATGGTTGTGACATTTACAGTAATCCCTTGATGTGTGTGAGAAATACATTTTAGTTGATACACCATAAGCCAATTCCAGCCTCACAAACGATGATATACAAAAACAATTTGAAATATATGTACTGTACATTTGTTTAAAACATGTTACCTACGAGTGCAGGTCAACAAAAATATTGACTCGGACGAAATTAAAGCTATGCTTTGGTAAACTTGGATTGACAAAAAAAAGGGATTGTCTCCATTTATAATACATACGCGGACAACCTCAAATACGACATGAGGGTCACGTCAAGGGATAATTGTACTGTAAGGTTCATTTATTTTCTTTTATCTCTACAGAGTGTTGAAATAAATCATCCAGAATACTTCATGGCCTCAGTCATCTGGGTAGTATGACTGTTTTGTACTGTACGCTGGTGGGTGTGGGTGAAAGGGCAACAAACTGCATGAAAAGTAAAGGGAGAAGAAGCAGGCAGAATACACCCTTAGGGCTCAGGAGGTAAGGACACTTAACTTATCGCATGCATGCATCGTCATATTCGACATGATTCATGTATCAGCTCTATGTTTTTAAAACAAAAGGAATAAAATCATCTCCTCTTCACAAATATAAATATAATTTTATGTATAGTATGTACAATAATGTTTTGCCACCATCAACAACATTAGTTTTGAGGGRGAGAATAGAAGCATATCAGTAAACTATTTTTTCCTATGGATACAGACACTTTTTCAAAGACAGCCATGATTGATTGACGTACTCAAGCACTCTCTCAGAGGATGAAGCGGTAGGGACAGACAGTAGATCTGTTATTGAGAAAGGCTGGTGGTGTAGCTGTGGCTGTGACGTGGGGCAACAGTCTGTTAGTTCTGAGAGCCCCGAGAGTCACTGCCCTCCTCCAGCTCCCACTCAAAGTTCTGGCCAGTCATTTGGTAGAACATCATGTTAAAGGGTTTGAAGAACTTGTGCAGTCGRCGGATAACGTCCGGGTCAATTTTAGGGTGAGTTCTCCCCTTAGATTTGCCGAGACATCTCGGGGTGCTGCTGTCCTCTGGCTTCTTGAGACAAGGAAATCCCTTCGTYTTGTTGAAGTAAAAGTGTTTATCCGTGACGATCCGCTTGAGCCCAAGAAAGTCCTGTACCTTGCCCATCTCGCCAGCGGGATCAACAATAAGCCTCTCTCCACTGACAAAGTGCATCTGGGCGAGAGGGAAGTACTGCATCCACGTCTCCAAGTGGAGCGCGTAGATCCCTATACGTAGAGCACTCCACGACGCATCTATTAGGCCCAGCGTCCGGTTCTTAAAKGCCAAAACCTCAAAGGTTKGGATCTCAGGTTTYTTGGACAGAGTCTGTGTGTAGTCTGAAATAGCCCTGGTGACAGGGTTGCGGACCACAATGATTAACTTGATGTCCCTGGCCATCGTGTGGATGCGTTTGGGGGCGTGGCTAGTCACAAAGTAGCTGGGTGTCTTCTCCATGGTGATTTGTCCCTCCAGCGTCGAAGGCATCAGRTCTCTGTGAACACAAAGCMRCAGTTACCTCAGCTCTGTTAATACTGAACTCTCTGCACCTACTGCAACACAAATTAGGTACTCAAGGAAAGGGTAAAAGAACATTTGGTATTTATGGAGCAATAAATTATTTGAAATTACAAGTGAAAATAACTGTTATTATCACTGGATATTATGTACCAAGGAGAAACATACAGCTTATTTCATCCGTGGAGTAATATGKGCRAGATAAAAKAAACAGAAGATGTAACRGCAAGTGAGCAAGTATGCTCATTGCCTAATTGGCTCCATCTGTGTTACTCCAGGAGCTGTTTTGGAACTTTAATAATGAGTTCACTGCATATCATTAATACTGCTGGTGCCTGGGGTATTGTTTTGTCATACATTTATTCTGTGTGCKCCACACTGTGTGCCTGCCTTGAGTTTCATTCCTTAGCATTCACTYCCACTTCTGCGTTGTGTGCAAMACACTTATTCCTKTTCTTTCTTAAGGTTAGAGGCTGTTCATTGAAGGGAATAGTGATTMATTWTACGATTCTTTGTGATAATTTGTAGTAGAACAGAAATGCCCCTGCCTTGRGAGATTTATCTCAGGGATAACAGGAAACCATTTGCCWGTGCCGCAAATATTATGTTCAACTTTGTCTCTGGGACTAAGTTGGGGGATAAATCAATGTGGAAGCAAATGTAATTCATACATACGAAAGAGAGATTAGTTCCTACAGTTTCTCTTTTTACCTCTATGGATAATAAAGCATTATGTTTACCTCAAGCAAATCGATATTAAATGCTTACATTGTTTTTCCTTGCAATCCTTGTTCWATTTGTTTAGACATGATTACGGTCTAAATTGGCCATATTAAAAGCTGTGAAGGGCCTTTATATACTTACACCAAATAGAAACATGAAATACAATACAAGTTTATGAACACTGTAATAAATGCTACTGATTTGATCATGTTTTACAATCTCCTTGCTGTATAAAAGTAATTATATTTTTAGTCATGCTATATTTTCTTTGAATTTGTGAAATCTATATCTCATAATTATTCCATTCCTTCAAAACAAATGATTCCACTTTCACAGATACAGAGAGTACAATGTTTTCTCAATTTAGATTGTCATCAGCATAGGCCTAAGATGGTACAATGCAGCCACATCAATCGTTTGCATCCAGGACACATTCTATATTAACTGTTCTCTTTGCAAAGAATCCAATTTACTGGAAGAAACAAATCAAGTGTTATGTATATACATATTGACTCCCCTCACACCACATGCACACACACACATGGACACTGGCCCTCAAGTCTCACAAGTGGTCTGGTAATGTCATTTCTGTAACAGTATTGCACTCCCGATGGGTAATTTCCCCCTGGATTCTGTTTGGCTCAAGATACTATAGAGGCTGTGGCTATTTCTTAGGCTGTAATTGGATTTAAAACATACCTACAGATTGCATAGTGACTGGAAGGAGTATTAGTTTTCATTACATTCCATCAATGTTCCACACTTCCTCAGTGGGKTAATGAATGGCTAAAGATTTTTTTTTCTCCCTTCAAGGTCTTCAGCTGATGGCTATTTAAAGTAAAGTCTAAAGCATGTTAGATGGTAGCGAGGGTGTGCCATCACTGTGTATGAGAACTAAAGCACAGAGAGAGGAAACTCAATAAAACGCACCACAATGAATCGCCTTGAAACAACATATGCACGGCACATCYTATATAGAACCATAAGCACAACATAGCATGCCTCAACAGTAACGTGTCATGCCTCTTTGACGCAAACATCCCATTGACAGGACAGATAAATGATTCTCAAGGTGACCTCTTCTATATACGTCAGCCACATAAAACGCTATTGTCCTCATCAGGCTTCATTCMAAAAAAATAGAGAGGTTGAACAAGCGCGCGATACCTTCATCTCTGATTGAGGTCGAACTCATTTTGATTGAGAATGGATCAGTCATGGATCGTGTACATCGAAAATGTCAGTGGAACAGGGAGGCGGAACAGAAAKCACAATGCTGATAAACAAGCTAATTTCCCTGCATGCGCCAGGCAGATGACTCCTCTGGCCTTGCACTCTGGCGGAACTGAAGTAAACAATAGCAAAGAGTTAACTCTCATTTCTCTACGCATCAGCTGTTGAGCTCAACGTGGGTCATTCAGGTGGGTAAGTAAATAAAACACAGAACGCTAAAGAGGCCCGGCGAACCATCTGCTGTTTACTCAGTYAGACCACATAACACATCTCTTAACATTTACCTCTGTACCATAACRGCAGAYCCTCTAATTTATACACTAAGGGCTGGATTCAATCCCTATCGCTGTCGTTCAGCGATAAGCGCGCTTGAAATGTAAATGTAATATCTGATTGAGCCAACATATGCAGCGTTTACCGTGAATGCAGTCTCCGCTACATGACAATAGGGCTACAACGCRGAACTTCGGCAATACGGATTGAATCCAGTCCTATCTAACATAAGTGTAAGGACTTCCCGTTTCCTGAAAGACAGTGAGTCACTCAMTTCCTGCTCCTGAAGYATACGGGGWTGCAGTGGTTATATGACAGAGTACAGTACATGGTGGTCGTGCTTGTACCAACTTAGACAGGAGAAAATACTGTGTGACTCTATATATTATGACGACAAAGCTGCGGTTCTCAATATGAGAGGATAGAAAAGGTCATTTCAATAAGTACTTTGAAAGCATGCTGTTCTGAAGTAGTACAATGTAAACAGGAAAAAGTGATTTTGAAAATGCATTTTCATTTGCTGCTTTGAAGTTAAAAGCAATTGAATTGCTTCTCTTCGTGATTTCTAATATACAGAGGAAAAAAGAGGAGGACAGCACTGGTCATTTCTGTCAGGTGTTTCAAACTCATGCAAATGGAATGTCCTTTGAATCCTCCAACCAATGGAGAGCTACAGATGTTGGCCCAGACTCAGACAAACACCTATTATAATATAGTTGCTTCGCCAGATTGGGTGCCACTATCTATGCACTGTGAACTAGGTATAAGTTCACTCCACCGACCATCACAGCTTTAAACCATTTCACATAGAGACAAAATGAATGCTAAATTCACACGTCTGGAGCGGTTACAAAAGATTCAGGAAATGCATATTTCCTTTCAATACGCAGACTACCAACAGTGCCATTTCATGACCATCTCTTAAACACCTACTGAGGAAGTATTCTGCTACACTCACTATGAGTGGGCTCTGGGACATGCCCATGCATTTTCCTCAATGAATATGTTTCATTACGCCCTGGTCAAAACCATTAAAGAAGAAMATTTTGAGGYATAACGAGTTGGGGAAAATATTCATTTGCATCCCAGACACTAATAAGGCCAAGCTGTTTCTTGGCGTATAGAAAACATTGCTGCGGAGAGGCTCGGTCATTTCTAATAAAACACTGGCACAATAATAAAAGCTGCTCCAATCTCTCATTTGGCTTCATCGTGGCACTGGTACTGAATCGAACTCACAAAGCCATGTCATGTCAATGGCATTTGTACAATCCTTGAGCAGTCCACACACAGTGGGTCCTATCCAGCGAGAAAACAACATATGTTTTTTTGTCATGAGGAATACTGTAAATGGACTTGTACTTTCTTTGTTAGTGGATGAAGGCATTRTTTTGAGAAGAAAAGCGGGGTACATTGCAAAACACTTGTAGCAGCTGTGTGCTGGCACACTTCCATCTCCCAGCTTTGCAATTTTACTTGGTATGTGTAATGAGCACAACATTGGTGTACAATTTGCGAGTGCGAAAAGAGGGAGAGGTGAGTTTAATTAAAACATAACACAGCCTCCCCGCTGTAAATAAGCCCATTATACTGTAGAAGAACTGTGTGCTTCAATGGAACAGTTAAGGAGAGAACTGACAGCTGGTCCTGATCAAAACCTTTTCCCGCTCTCTTCTTGAGATCCCCTGAAGACCATTCCACTTCCAACAGTGGGGGAGCCAGGCACTTTCTCTACCCACAACAGCAGACTGCTGCGCTGAGATCTGAAGCAATGTTCACATTTTCTTTGGACATAGAACATCATGAAATAAAACAAAGGCGACAAAAAAAAAACATTTTGGACCCTTGGAACATYATAATAAACTGCATGATTAGGCCATTATTATTATACATTGGCTAGTAAATTAGCCTATTTTTCACAAGATTAAAGCCAGAGGAGGAGAATAGGAGCAATCGCATTTCAAGGATTCTAAAGATATTATCGGCAGCTTTCAAGTTCATTTTCTGTGTCACTCTACGTTCTGTGGCTTAGATCAGAACCGAAACTGTACTCTGCAGATCCATCCCTAAGAAAAAAATATTTTCAAACATTACTGTTTTTATCAGCACTCAAATACACAGGTCTACAATACTAGGAACATGCCACTCATTTGAATATATATGTTGTTACTTCTAAATGTTCCTCGCTTGTGTTTGTTTATGTGCATTTGGATGAACTGAKGAGAGTGCTTCAGGCTACACACATACAATTTGCTGACAATAGCCCTCTATATTATACGATTGGTGTTGCAATTACAACAACAAGCAGATGTGATGGCCTGTAATTCTGCTTCAGAGCACCACAGTGAATAGACAAGTACAAATTATCAGTCACCCTCATTGTCTCTCAATGTCATTTATTTACCTTACCCAAACACAGTCAAGAATATATTGGAATAAAATAAAAGCCCAAACAGTAATTGCTGGTCACACCTGAGTATATCAGAAGCAAAGAGTAAAATGTGTATCCAGGGCATTTTTGCAGATCTGGTTCAGTTATGCAGAACCAACTAACAATATGACAGATTGAACTTGATAGATTTCCTTTCCTGCATGGGAATAACAGCTAGGAACACTCATCTGGCCACTTAGGAGATTCGGCTGCAGCTGATCATGGATGTAAGAAACTCCACACATCTCTCTCATACTAAGGCCTTTGCATGAGTGATGAGTGAAGGACATCTATTAGTGTGTGTATAAGCATGTGGGCATAAAATATGTAAAACCACTTCACATCAGAGAAAGCCCTATATGGCTCACACCACCGTCCGAACAAAATGACATRAAACCATCCATGGATAAYGTTCAATATGGGTTACCCATATTGTAAGACATTGTCATCAACCCAGAGTGCTGTTAGACAGTACAGTGCACACTGTCATTGTACTATACATGTTTCACTACAGGAAGTTTTAAGTTGAATTCTTGATCCAGGAATCATGGAATCAAAAGAGCAAAGAAACAAAAATATATGTTTGACTTAATAACTCAAATRGCTTTAGATTCTGAATTTGACATTTTAGTCATTTTACAGTTTGTGCATTAATCTTAAGATACTGTAGCCAGGTGGGACTAGGGCTGTAGCGGTCATGAAATTTTGTCAGCCGGGTGATCGTCAAGGTAATAACTGCCGGTCTCACGGTAATTAACCGTAATTAACATAAACACATTTAGCATCTCCTGGCATCCACGCATAGCCTACACGACACTGATGCAGACCTTTGGAACATCTACATTTTAACAAGTCTAATAAATCCATGTAAAATAGCCTACACCATCATAATACATCCATTATTTATTTTAGACAGGTCTAAAGAATCATGATATGAAGAAAATGTATATTTCAGAAGAACAGAATAGCAAACTCTGCTCTGTCCTTATGTTAGGCCCTGATCTGGCTGTGCCATATGGCTGTGGGCTACACTAGTTAATTTAGCAGACAAGATTTGCTTAGAATTCCGTGGCATTATTTTCTGTTATTTTATAGTATGAAGAATACAATTTAACATAGCTGAATAAAATAGAAAGGACATTTTCTCCAAACGATTTGAGGGAGTGCGCACATGCGGCTATTCTGTGTTGAGCGGTTAACAAAGAAACAGGTACTCCTATATGCTTAATTTAGAGTTATTTAGTTGTGATACAAATGTTGGGCTATATGTTTTGATTTTTAATACATTCTAAGGCTGCATGATGCGACTCTAATGATGATTTTTTTAAAGTTGCTTGAAAGGCATGAGCTCCGCTTWGTTTTTTTGCACAGGCTGTACACACTTCATCAGTCTCTTGTTCACAATTTAACAAGCACTTGATAATGCCTCAAATTTCCYGGGCTGAATCCCCTTTGTGTGGCCATACTCCCCCTAAAAAAATCAATGCCTTTTGCGGCCAGTGGCCGTTGTGCCCTTGGGCTGAATAYAATAATTATAATTCCCTTCTCCCTGCTGCGTTCTGAACCACCTCTCACTCACATGGCACTCAGTCACGTGATCAGGTCATCACAGGCTACAAGTGAAGACAGACACATTCGGGGACGCGCGTCCTTATCCAATTCCGATACACATATGGAAGATATTGGAATAACTGTCCACATTTTCTTTTCGTCAGCCAACAAGATAAGTAGGCCTAACGAACAGCAAAAGCACTAGCCTGTCAATCTACTATCCCCCATAGTACAACAGTTGACCTATTCTATTCTGTGCGAGAAATAAATATTCCAGACAGTCCGGAACAGTTGTGGGATGCGATAGATCCCAAATTAATACAACCACTAGCATCAAAAAAMCTGTTTTAAGCAATGAACCTGACGCAACAGATGAAAACGTTTAGCTTAAAATGTTGATAAACTATTAGGCTATCACATTATAAGCGCAGCAATGCGCACACGGTAGTAGGCTATAAGCGCAAATGTTCCATTAGCAGGAAAACACGATTCTTAAAAGTGACCACAAATGCGATTATTCATGTTATGCTTTTATTATAAATGTGCATTTTTAATGGTGAAAATGATCTTCCCCAAACTTGAAACTCACGCGCTGCGTATGTATGCCAGTGAGGCTCTACACCCGTTGTAAAGCGGATGAATGTGTTTCCTTTTAAGAAGTTATTTGGCCACTTTAGTTGTGATACAAACCGTACCAAAACATATAGGCCTATGGGATAGGCTACATGAGGTGTGCGACTATGATTTGAAAAAGCATTGTTTGCCTTTAGCTGGGCATCATTCACAAGTGGCAATATATCATTTACAAGTGACAGGCTAATATTGTCACCCATCACACTATTCTTGATTTCATCTTGTCTTTACAAAAACAAAATAATATGTGTGAGAAATTTGTTTTGATTTAGAATGGACCATTATCATGCACCTTTCTCGAAACAGGGATAGTGGGAAAAAAATACATGTAATCTATGCACTTAAATAGCGAATGAGGACGCTTTTCCCTTGGTTCATTTTCATGCCATCCAGGTAGGCTATACTCCTGTATAAGAGAAGCAATGTGCTTAATATTAGGTAGATTGAGAAATAAATATAGTAGGCAACATGAGCTCTTGTGCTCTCATGAAGTGTTTGATACAATTTTCGATTACGTTTGCATTGATGTCAGAGTGATTAGAGGGACAATAGAGTGCTGAGTACCAGGCAGTTTAGCACGTTTGGTAGGCTACTAATGACCATCAGCAGCATCAGAGCTTGGAGAAGCCTAATTACCGTGACTAAATGGTCATGTGGAATTTGACTGCCATCATGACTCGTGACTGCCGGTGTGGCGGTACTGAGGTCACCGTAACAGCCCTAGGTGGGACAACCACATCTCAGTCATAMTAAGTACTTTTTTCATCAATAAAGTATCCATCAGCAAAGTCAGTGACAGTAGGAAAAAGTCAAGTGTGAGTGTTAGCTCCCGAAAAGCAAAGACTGAATGTCTTTTAGATTATAGAATATAACAATATTTATAATATTATATTTATAGATTTTTATTTAACCTTTATTTAACTAGGCAAGTCAGTTAATAACAAATTCATATTTACAACGATGCCTACCCCAGCCAAACCCTAACCCGGGAGACACTGAGCCAATTGTGCGCTGCCCTGTGGGACTCCCAATTACAGCTGGTTGTGATACAGCCTAGAATTGAACCAGGGTCTGTAGTGATGCCTCAAGCACTTAAATGCAGTGCCTTAAACCACTGCGCCAGTCGGGAGCCCCTAATAGCTTGTGCAATTCTCTCAGCTTATGCCAAACCCATGATATCCCCCACTACTCCATGGAAACCGCTATTGGCTTGAGTCAGCAATCCTAGCCAGAACTATATTTGTCCACAGCACTGCTATGTCCAAACTAGAATTTGGAGTTGGCCAAGACTCAACTCACGCTCTRTGACTGTCAATTTGTTGGTGTAATATGACCGATGTGATATATGCTCTCGCCCACAAACRTAATATTAAACACTTGTTTACTGTTCAGTGTATGGATTTAATATAAATAATGCTGATGATATCCCTGACAGCATCTGCTCCTAGTTGCAGATAATTCTATAGTTATACGTTTTGGAATTGTCATCATCTTCATCATCCTTAATCATCGTCCTTAATCATCGGCCTCCAATATACTGTACTGTTTTGCTTCCTTCCTTTTGTATTGTGTTGTAGTGGGTGTTGATGAGTGCTTACAATATAGARGTTGCATTGCTTTGAATAAACCCACCAATGAATCTCCATTAAATGTATTTCTGACTTGTCAATTGTTCCCCCAGTCTTCAAATGWGCTCATGATTCAATGTACTTTCTTCATCTGTGAGAAAAGAACTGGCCTGCAGGATCCTTCAGACATTTACCTTGTTGCTGAGGCATTATTTTGACATTGAAGTTGTGAAATCAGGACACGTCAAGTTAGAGAAGCTACTGTAGATTCCTTTCATTCGTGATCAATTTAATTGGGGGTCAACATTTCACCAAATTTTTGTCAGTTTAACCTGGTTTACCCCTAATCCGACTCAAATTGTACAATCACACTCCAATCATGATATTGAACCTCCAGTTCGCCTCTGGTCTCTTTCTGTTGTCGGTTTATTAATTACCCCCAGGATATGGAGTCATTAATGGAATCACACACGTGGGATAGTTCACAATACTCTTCCCTTTTTGGTGTCTGGGTGAAATCACACGGAGGTTTGTAGACACAAAAAGGTCACGTAGAGTAAATGCCTGTGCAAAGAATGTGGAGATAATTCACTCACCTATCAATCTGCTCCATTAAACCAGCATGATCAGTTCAATAGAGCTCCGAATGACACTTGAAATACTGAAATCAAATCAAATCAGCATTATGAATAGGGTTTAAGTCATAGCTGTCTCTTTACTCTATTACAGCATGTCATAAAAATTTGTGAAATCCCTGAGTTTTGTATACATMATTTCTAAGTGTGGTAGGCTATAGCCTTCCCTTCAAAATCTTGAGSTCTTTTCTGCAACTATTTATAAAGTTACTCAGCAAAGGGCTGCCAGAAAGCCTTTAAACATGCAGTAGTATGTGGTCACTTAGAATGAAAGCTATTTGCTGCAATCTGAAGACGTCAGTATGTGTCCACATTCATTACGGAATCTGAATAATATTTCAAAATCCTATACCACTCACAGAAGCTCTTCATATGCAGGAGGCTCTTCAAAAATATATGTTTGACTAAATTAAATATATGAATGGAAGGTATTTGTTTCTTAAGCAGTCCTGAGAGGAAGAGGGGTGAACCTTGGTCAGAAGATAACGAGTTTYTATAATGCATTTCTGTTGCAGTGTCAAAACATGTCAGCACTGTTCAGTAGCTAAATCGCAATATCTGCGCTTTACCTGCCCACCTATTTAAGTAGATTCTTCCTATATTATTTTTATTAAGAAAGTTACTTAGACATCTGTATGCACGGCTTAGTTTCCCTGTCACAAAAAGAGCACACCAGGCCTGGGTTTAAGGGGGAAAGCAACATGATTACACCCTRGTGTTTATTCCGGAACATCTGGCTACAAGGAAATAGGCTGCTAAGAATGTTATAATCATGTACAGAAGGCCTAAGCCGCTCCATTAAGCACTAAGCTGACCTATCAGTGGAACCTTTGCTAATCCAAATTGTGCTTTAGCTGGCACAGATTGCTCAATTCAACCAGTGAGCTGAAAATACTCTGAAATGGTAGACCAGGTTTGTGAACGGCCATAGCCATTTATGCAAATGCTTATCTTTTCGATTATCTCTGTACACAAAGGCCAGTCTTTTTTCTTTTGATATACAAATGTTCATTTGATGGCATATACAGTCGTTTCCAGAATTATTGGCACCCTTTTAAAGATGAGCAAAAAGACTGCAATAAATAATACAAATACTGAGCTATATTGTATGCTAAAAAATAAAATAAAATAATTTTATACGAATACAATTGCTCAGATAAAAATATTTGGTTTAAAAAGCAATMTTTTTTTCTATATAAATTATTGCCACCCGTTTTCAATACCGCACCTTTCGAGGATAACGGCACGGAGCCTTTTCCTAAAATGTTTTATGAGATTGGCCACGCACATCAGTGGTGGGGATTGGCGTCGAAATAAGGATGCAACGCTCTATTATAAACTGCGTTCAAATGTTTTCAATACAGTGGCAGCTGCATTCATATTATTGCCAAAGTCAATAATGGGAATGAATGTCGACTGAATGATTTTTTTTTCAGCTATTTAACGAAAGACAGAACATTGGGAGGGATCTTAGATCATTTCTCCTTGATATCCTTCGTATGTGCTTATGGACTGCTCTCTTCAATTCAAACCACAGGTTTTCAAATCGGTTTCAAGTCCGGAGACTGAGATGGCCATTGCAAAATAGGCTTGGGCGCTATACTGTATCATATACCGGGGTACTTGGAAAAAGCCACAGGATGTTTTTTCAATACCGTCAAAACTATTTGACATTTGAATATTTGTAGCTACTTTTTAAGTTAACACCTGCAGTCAACTTGTGCAATACATTAGGAGATAAAACAGATTGCGTTCTTCATTTTACATTACGAAGCTTACAGTACCTTAGTTCCCCAGAACAGTTGAGCTAGTCGTGTGTTTGTTTGTAAATAGAACAGCTGGAGAAAGCAGGAGCTAATGAGTCCATAGCGTTCTATACAGTATCTATTGGCGAGTCTCTGTTGTGCTGCACATATGAGTTCATGAAGCTACACTTGTATGCAATTCACTACGACATGTTTGCCATAAGCTATCTTATAACGGCTTTCTGCCGTGAGAAGTTAAGGTGAATTATCTGTACAGCTGCCATTTTTTCCCCTGTGCTTTTTTMTCCTCTGTTCTTTGCCCCTCTGCTCCGTGTACACATGATGCTCTTCCTTCAGAAACAGCATGTTTTGTTCATTTGCACAATATCTCTCRTACACCTTCGCTTGTAAATGTCAACACTCATCGAAAATGACATCCGGTAGCACCTAGCTATGCTTGTATAACTTTATGAACTGGATTCACCTGTCTTTGCAATTAGTTAATGTTCGCTTTCGCACGTTAGCATTTAGCTAACAGCGTCCATGTGATTTCGCTATTACTTGTGCTGATTTTGTTAGCATTGTGKTAATTGTAGACCCTCAWTGGGCTTTTTTTGTGTTTTTTTGCGCCACCTTGTGTGGTGTCCGGCGGTAATACCGTAAATTCCGGAATGGCAGAAGAACGGTGTGATGTTATGTGAATCTGAATACTGGCCAAGCCTATTGCAAAATGTTGATTTTGTGGTCAATTAACCATTTCTTAGTGGATTTTGATGTGTGCTTGGGGTCATTGTCTTGCTGGAAGATCCACTTGTGGCCAAGTGTCACCCTCCTGGTAGAGGCAAATWGATTTTTGGCTAAAATGTTCTGGTACTGGATAAAGTTAATGAAGCCGGTGACCTTAACAAGGGCCCCAGGACCAGTGGAAGCAAAATAACCCCACAACATCAAAGATACACCACCTTATTTTACAGTAAGTATGGGGTTCCTTTCTACCAATGCATCCTTATTTTGATGCCAAACCCAACACTGGTGTGCGTGGCCAAAGAGCTCTATTTTCATGTCATCTGAACATAACACCGGTTCCAATCCAAGTACCAACGCCATTTAKCAAACTCCAGCTGTTTACATTTGTTGGATGACATGAAAATAAAGCTCTTTGGCCACGCACATCAGTGGTGGGGATTGGTGTCGAAATAAGGACGCAACGCTCTATTATAAACTGCGTTCAAATGTTTTCAATACAGTGGCAGCTGCATTCATATAGACAATATTGCCAAAGTCAATAATGGGAATTTCGACTGAATGATTTGTTTTCAGCTATTTAACGAAAGACAGAACCTGTTCCTATAGAAGAGTTCGATAGAAGAGAAGAGTCCTATAGAAGAGTTCGATAGGAATTCCTATATTTTATTTCTTAATTTCTTAACTTAGTCATCAACATGCTTTATTGAAAGATAGTGTCATGTCTACTCCCGCTCCCACTCTCTGGCACTCATTGTCGCTAGTTTACTAATTACTACCCGCACCTGCGCCCCATGAGACTCACCTGGACCCCATCACTTCTATGATTATCTCCCCTATATCTGTCACACGCTTTGGTTCTTTCCCCAGGCAGTATTAGTTATTTTTCTCATGTCCAGACACTACTCTTGTTTTGCGCCATGTTTTTTGTACTATTAAATTCACCCCCTGTACTTGCTTCCTGACTCCCAGCGCCTGCGTTACAGATAGCTTTTCGTCAATCCAGATTCCCAGGTATTTACAGTATATGCGGGGACACAATCAATGAGGGCACCATACAAAGTGATTTGGAAAAGAAGTATCAAGTATTGAAATGAAAACAAAGATTCACTAGAAGTTAACAAAACTTACATCGAGCCAGCTAGAGGTGAGAGAAGGGCAGTCAGTCGATTGGCTGACCAGGGTAAATTAAACCACCATTTCTTTCAAATAAAAAGCCTGCCGATATCAAATGTTGATTACAAGCATCACTTACAGTTTTTCTCAGTAATGATGCCCAAGTGTGACACAACTTGCTTAGGATAGGGAAAGAAAGGAATGTCCATGCTTCAGTACATTAACTGTTGTCCAAAATGTTGACGGATCACCAGGAGAGTCTGAGATAGAACTTAGAAAGTAGCCTAATTTAGCTTTCTTGATTGAGGAAGTGCATCTATTTCTCAATTGCCCAAAAATCGGCCAATCAGCTACAGAGTTCATTTTTCGAGCGTGCGCACAGACCTGATTTCTCATCATAACAAGATCGGAAAGTTCTATAGAGAAACAAGGAGACAAAAACAGTGAGAAAAAAGTATTACTTGTTACACAAAATGTGTTTCTCTGAACTGTATTMGTATAAAATAATAGAATTTAAAAAATATTTTTAAATACATTACATTACAGCACAGTATTTGTATTATTTATTTTATACAGTCTTTATTGCTCATCTTTATCAAGGGTGTCAATAATTTGGGACCTGACTGTATCTATGAAATTTAGCATGCTATCATTTGGACATTTCATAGTTCTTCCACAGCTGTGGTATAGTTACATCACACACGGATGTATTGAGCGACAGACCTTTTCACAGGCACGATAGTAGAGTAGGTGAAGCACAGGAAATGCATGCTTATATAAGAACGACAACTATGTTTACTTACATCTGGTTAGTGCAGGGATTGTTTTTCCTGGTAATGTCTGACAAAATGGTTTGAAATGGGTTTAAAATCATTCAATATGTATGGGAAGATGTGTTGTTGTACTGAGTTCTGGCCTGTCTTCARGGAATAGTCTTATTACCATTACTCTATGTGGGTTGGTTTATGCAAGCCTGGCTCTTTATGGATGGGTTGATGCAGTGGTCAGTTTGAGTACATTTGAGTGAACATGCCACTGGCTACTTGAATTTTCTGTTGATATAATATAATTAATTGCAATCTGATCTCACAAAAACACCAGAGAACAACTTCATCTCAAAAGATTGCTTCTAAAGGAATCCCCATAGTGTGCCCTGTTTCTGATCCAGAATCCCTAAGGGAGGGACTGTTGTTCAACAACATAAGGGCAAGAGGGTTAACAACACTGTCAAAATAAACAACTCAAGAGAAAAAAATACAATGGCCAGACCACTCGATTTAATGTCTCTCTCTACGCTGGACAGGGTTCACGTAGCACGAAGAGTCATTTTTTTCATTTTAGGTTATATTTTCATGTACAGTGCCTAGTGAAGGTCTTCACATTTTGACATCATGTTATGGGTATGCTTGTTACTGGCAGAGACTGGGGAGTTTATCAGGATCAAAATAAATATGAAAGGAGCAAAGCCTAGGTAAAAAGAGAGAGGAAAATCCGCACCAGTCTTCAGAAAACATTASCCTGGGATCGAGTTTTATTTTTCAGCGGGACAACTACACACATTTTAATGCCAAAGACACACCAGAATAGCTTTCCAAGAGGTGTTGWGTGTTCCTGAGTGGTCTAGTCTCAGTCCTGACTTAAATTTTCTTGAAAATCAGAGACAACATTGCTGTCTATCAATGACTCCAAACAGAATTTACTGAGCTTGAGCAATTTTGACAAAAACAATTGATATATCTTCTCTAGGGTAGGGGGCAGCATTTTCACGTTTGGATGAAAAGCATACCCAAATTCAACTGCCAGCTACTCATCCCCAGAAGATAAGATATGCATATTATTAGTATATTTGGATTGAAAACACTCTGAAGTTTCTAAAACTGTTTGAATCATGTCTGTGAGTATAACAGAACTTATTTAGCAGGCGAAACCCCGAGGACAAAGCATTCAGATTCTTTTTTTTTTTTGAGGTGCACTTCTCTTTTCAATGAGCGTTTTCATTGGGAAACCAGATTTCTAAGCGACCTGCTTGCAGTTCCTACGGCTTCCACTGGATGTCAACAGTCCTGAGAAAATTGGTTGAGGTTATTCCTTTGTGTAATGAAGAAGTACGGCCATCTTGAAGTCGAGTCACTCGACGTGTCCTGTTGTTAGAGGCGCGAAGACCAGAAAGCATGCTACAGTGGTTTTAATCCTGTATTGAATACAGATCATCCCGTCTTCAATTTTATCGATTATTAACGTTAAAAATACCTAAAGTTTGTATTACAAAAGTAGTTTGAAATTTTTGGGCAAAGTTACAGGTAACCTTTGAGATATTTTGTCGTCACGTTTGAGCAGTTGGAACCTGTGTTTTTTCTGGATCAAACGCGTCCAAATAAATGGCACTTTTGGATAATATATCGACGGAATGAATCAAACAAAAGGACCATTTGTGATGTTTATGGACATATTGGAGTGCCAACAACAGAAGCTCGTCAAGGTAGCATGAATTATATTTTTATTTCTGCGTTTTGTGTCACGCATGCAGGGTTGAAATATTCGTATCTCTCTTTGTTTACAGTGGTGCTATCCTCAGATAATAGCATCGTATGCTTTCGCCGAAAAGCCTATTTGAATTCTGACATGTTGGCTGGATTCACAACCAGTGTAGCTTTAATTTGGTATCTTTCATGTGTGATTTAATGAAAGTTTGATTTTTATAGTAATTTTCATAGTAATTAATTTTAATTTTGGCGCTCTGCATTTTCTCAGGCTTTTTGCCAAGTGAGGACAGTAGCGTCCCGTCTAACTCAGATTTTTTTTATTATAAATATGAACTTACGAACAAAACATACATGTATTGTGTAACATGAAGTCCTATGAGTGTCATCTGATGAAGATCATCAAAGGTTAGTGATTAATTTCATCTCTACTTTCTGCTTTTTGTTACTGCTCTCTTTGGCTGGAAAATGGCTGTATCTTTTTCTGTGACCATGCTCATACTAACATATTCGTTGTGTGCTTTCGTCGTAAAAGCCTTTTTGAAATCGGACACTTTGCTGGATTACAACAAGTGTATCTTTAAAATGGTGTAAAATACTTGTATGTTTGAGGAATTTAAAATTGATGGGATTTCTGTTGTTTTGAATTTGCGCCCTGCAGTTTCACTGCTGTTGACGAGTGGGGGCTACCGTCCACATACCCTAGAGAATATATGTTGCCCTAAGCTGTGCAAAGTTGGTAGAACCTTATTCAAAATATTCACAGCTTGTAATGGCATCCAAAGGTGCTTCGCAAGTAATTATAGTGCATTTCGGAAGTATTCAGACCCCTTGACTTTTTCAACAATATTG
Source organism: Salvelinus sp. IW2-2015 (assembly GCF_002910315.2). Taxonomy (NCBI): domain Eukaryota; kingdom Metazoa; phylum Chordata; class Actinopteri; order Salmoniformes; family Salmonidae; genus Salvelinus; species Salvelinus sp. IW2-2015. Next base: position 73,852,076 of record NC_036860.1, read on the forward strand.
CTACGTTA
>NC_036860.1:73852108-73880746 GCF_002910315.2 Salvelinus sp. IW2-2015
GTTTTGAATTGCGCCCTCAGTTTCACTGCTGTTGACGAGGGGGGCTACCGTCCACATACCCTAGAAATATATGTTGCCCTAAGCTGTGCAAAGTTGGTAGAACCTTATCAAAAATATTCACAGCTAATGGCATCCAAAGTGCTTCGACCAAGAATTATAGTGCATTCGGAAGTATTCAGACCCCTTGACTTTTTCAACATTTTGCTACGTACAGCCTTATTCTAAAATGGATTAAATTAAAGTTTTTCCTCATCAATCTACACAAATACCCCATAATGACAAAGCAAAAAACAGTTTTAGAACTTGTTGCAAAATTATACAAATAAAAAACTGAATACCTTACTTACATAAGTATTCAGACACTTGATATAGACTCGAATTTAGCTCAATGCATGCTGTTTCCATTGATCATCGAGATGTTTCTCCAACATGATTGGAGAAAATATGTGGTAAATTCAATTGATTAGATATGATTTGGAAAGGCACACACATGTCTATATAAGGTCCCACAGTTGACAGTGCATGTCAGAGCAAAAATTGTCCATAGAGCTCTGAGACAGGATTGTGTCGAGGCACAGATCTGGGGAAGGGTACCAAAAAATGTCTGCAGCATTGAAGGTCCCCAAGAACACAGTGACCTCCATCATTCTTAAATGGAAGAAGTTTGGAACCACCAAGACCCTTCCTAGAGCTGGCCGCCTTGCCAAACTGAACAATCGAGGAGAAGGGCCTTGGTCTGCGTGGTTACCAAGAACCCAATGGTTACTCTGACAGAGCTCCAGAGTTCCTCTGTGGAGATGGGAGAACCTTCCAGAAGGACAACCATCTCTGCAGCACTCCACCAATTAGTCATGTATGGTACAGTGGCCAGACGGAAGCAACTCCTCAGTAAAATACACATGACAGCCCGCTTGGAGTTTGGCAAAAGGCGCCTAAAGGACTCTCAGACCATGAGAAACAAGATTCTCTGGTCTGATGAAACCAATATTGAACTATTTGGCCTGAATCCCAAGCGTCACGTCTGGAGGAAACCTGGCACAATCCCTACAGTGAAGAATGGTGGTGGCAGCATCATGTTGTGGACATGTTTTTCAGCGGCAGGGACTGGGATACTAGTCAGGATCGAGTGAAAGATGAACAGAGCAAAGTACAGCAAGATCCTTGATGGAAACCTGCTCCAGCGCGCTCAGGAACTCAGACTGGGGCGAAGGTTCACCTTCCAACAGATCAATGACCCTAAGCACACAGCCAAGACAACGTAGGAGTGGCTTTGGGACAAGTCTATGAATGTCCTTGAGTGGCCCAGCCAGAGCTCGGACTTGAACCCGATCAAACATCTCTGGAGAGACCTGAAATAGCTGTGCAGCCCCATCCAACCTGACAGAGCTTGAGAGGATATGCAGAGAAGAATGGGAGAAACTCCCCAAATACAGGTGTGCTAAGCTTGTAGCGTCATACCCAGGAAGACTCGAGGCTGTAATCGCTGCCAGGGCTTCAACAAAGTACTGAGTAAACGGTCTGTTTTCAGTTTTTATTTATTTATACATTTGCAGAAATKTCTAAAAACCTTGTCATTATGGGGTATTGYGTGTAGAATCTACAAGGGGTGTGTAGACTTTCACTAGGCACTGTATATTTTATGATTCTCAGGATCAAAGCCTAGCATCTGCAATCCAATTGAACTGTGCCCAAGTACCCCACTTGCAACCATGTTATAAAGATAATCTTAGACAATATTCCACATTGGTAGAGCACTCAGTACAGATTGTTGTTGAAGTTTAGCATTATTTCTCCTCAACAGTATGCTGAGCCAACTCAATATAAAGTCCTTCTTTATCTTTGGGAAAAGGGWCAGGGAACACGTCAGCTGTGAAATGGCCATACCAAGTCATTGAGCAGACTCACTGGCTTGCAATGCTAAAGATGGGGGAGATAGGTTTGTTATCCTGGAATAGATCTCAGTGCATCCCTCTGAGGCCAGCTTTGAGCCAATGAGCAGCACTTCCAATAAACCACTGTACACATCCTTAATCTCCCCAGCAAAGGTAGTCTGACACTGTGAGTGAATCTGCCATAAACACACATCGCAAATGCAGGATAATGTTTTACAGATATACAGATTAACTCGTGTAATCCTCGCTGCCAAAGGGAGAGCTTAAAAAGGAATGTATCAAACGTTTATGGACAAAATAAAACCCAAATATTAAACCCTCATCTCAGCTCCGGGGGCTTTTTTTYCCTCTTGTTGCTCTAATCTGAAATATTTTTCTCTTCTAGGAGTATCTGCAAGATCACTGACAAATCTTCTCCCTCTCAAGAGWACTGAAAATCTCCCTTTGCTGAACAAGAGGGTTAAAAATGAATAGTTGAAGAACTTTACCGACTTTACCAACAGTGTCCATGGTGACAAATGACTGTGATCCCGGGGTTAAAACCATGCTAAGTATAAGCGGTGTTTCTCTGACCACAGCTGAAATAAACTATTTAACAGCACTATTCACCAAGGTTATAGGGAAAAATAGGTGCTAGGKTAAATCTTTTCCAGAATGTCAGTGGGCTGGCTCACACTGCCGAGGCTCAACTGACTTATTCATCATCATCAGCAGCAGTGTTACAGTCTGAGATACCRGACTAATATTCTAAAGGCCTTTTGATGGATTTGAGTTGTGCCTAAACGTGCCTTTTTCACCAAATATTGGCGTTTATAGGAAGTGAAGTGAGTAAAGCTAACCCAGCCAAGAGGATTTTGCAGGATGAAAGAGTGCTCCAGTATCAGTGAGCATTTCCTAACTGGAAATAAGATACATCTCCAGACACTGATGGAGGATCCTGTCCTTCGATCCCCAGCTGCACAGCCAACCTTGAAAAAAAAWTCATTTAGCAGGCAGGGCGATGTAAAACATTTGACTGCTAAACAACAGCTTACATCACCTCAAAAATGTAAACAAAATACATTTTACTGGGTGGAGCACTGCAGTGAAACAAACTTCAGGTGGCCTTCTGTACTTACGCAGATTATCTTTCATCCCAAAGTAGTTGCAGAAATACACATAAATACAAAAATACAAATGTCTAATACTAAATGCGAACTGTTATGATTGCATGACTTTGTGGGCGGTGATGGTCCTGATTAGTTAAAGCAGGGGCTTATCTCTGGCTCTGTGCCTGTGTGATGGAGTGATTGACCTGGGACGGTATGCAGCACAGTCAGAGCCTTTGAAGCTGGCCACAAAGAAGGCCTGCTCCACTTCAGAAATGGCAAGGATGTGGACTAAAAGGTGTCTGGCCGATGAATAACCTCTTGGAGAGTTTACTGTCCCCACTTTTATCCATATACTGCTTCAGTTAGATTATATTTTCCACAGTAGCTCAGGAGAATAAAAAAATAAAAATACTTTGAAGAAAAGTGAAATGGTACAATTTACAATTTTCCATGACAGTTAGCTCCTTGAAAGGCTGRATTCATCTAAGAATGGTATAATAGAGAGGCAGCAGTGTTTTCTACAAACGAGTATGAATTTGGTGTTTTGTTTATTTTCCTCAGCTAGCTACAGTACATTACACAATTTCTATTTTATTGGCCTATATTCCGCCTCTGCGGATTTTTTTTTTTTTACCTTAAAAACTATTCGAGTAAATGTGTTTCACCGATTACACGATGCAACTGAATGTCTGTACTTATCATCTGTAGAGTGTCAGTCCATGTCTTCTCCTGATATATACGGAACTTATTTACAAACTAACAGTTACGCAACCAACAGCTGCAACTATTTGAGAAAATAAGACATCCTTTTAAATGAATGAAGAGAAATTAGGAGGGGAAAGTCATCTTACTTGTGTGGTAATGAAATGGCCTTTGGCATCATTTCCACTGAGGCTGATTTCCCTTCCTATAATACATGCAGATATATTCCATGTAATAGTACAGCCTCCCTCTTATGCACCATTGTAGTTCCATCAGCCTCATTTTAACACTCGACCCTCAAACAACTCCCTCATGACCCACTTTMGTTTTCCTCAACTGCTGTGAGAGTCTCTTTTGTTTAAGGACGATCCACTGCCTGTCAATTAACCCGAGTGTCAGAATCACTGGATATAATAACAGATCTCATATCTGACCGAAGATTGTTTAATGTCATCAAACATTACGGAGAATTTCATGACTTTACAAGTAAAAAAAAACCTATCCAGAAATTGTGGACTTTTTTTCTTGTTCATTACATTGTCTACTTGTGGTACTGAATATGTATAATCACATAATACCGCCTTGGCAGGAATCATTCTGCTGATCAGATAAATGGCTTCCAAAGCACTTCTGAATCATGGGGAGCAAGGAAGGTTCACTAGCAGCTTTATACCTTACACTTGATACCTGAGAACTTCCTATAACCTCAGTCACCCCAGTGCCAGAGACGGTCCCTGGGCCCCATTAAGTTGAGCGAGACAGGGTACAAAAGGATAAAACATCCCAGTAAAGCCCTGGAAAGCTCATGGGGACTGCTACCCGTGCTCCAGCTTGGTTACCGGAGAGCACTTAAGTGGAGGGTACTCCACTCATCAGGAACATGTTCCCCATCTACACTATTGTTATAATAAGCCCCTGTTTCTGAGACCACAGCACATTGTCAAGACCTGTCATGCCGCGGAACTGTAGGTTATAACAATAGATTTGCATTCCATGAAAGTTCAATGACAGTTCATCACCATACACCTCTGACCGTGGAAGGGCTGTATCCCTACATAATAATGATATCAGGCCTATTCCTCTGCAACCAAAGTATCTATCTATCTATCTATCTATCGATCACATTTATTTCATAAAGCCCTTTTTTACATCAACAGCTGTCACAAAGTGCCTATACTGAGCGGTACAGAGGTTTAAAGGGTAAAATGATCAAAATAATTTGCTATGAACTGAACTGTATATTTGAATTACTTTGAATTTAGCCGGCTGGCTATTCCTTGCTGCCTGGTTCCTGAACAACATTCAATTAAGTACTGTGATCTGATGATTTGACACAGCAAACTGCATTGCGGCTTTCTGGTGTCTCCCCTACTGCGAGGAATCCTAACCAGATGTTATTTCAAAGAGAAGACTCTTTATAATGAGGGAGGAAGGAGGGAGTGGAGTCAACCTATATTGAGGAAGCATTTTCTTATTTTCCCCTGTCTGAGAACTTGCAGACTTTAGTTCGGGATACATTTGGATTCTTCATAGAAGATTGATCATAATGAGGAATGCCAATACCACATTTCAACATGACATAGGGGGTGGTCTAGACTGTCAGCATGACTGGGTACACATTTGTCTGGTTGCGTTTAAATCTACGTGACCTCCAGCTAAACTATAAGACACATAGATAGGCCTACTCTACCTGAAAACAGAGCTACTCATCCTGAAACTCCCCATAAAAATGGCTTCACTGTCTATGTGGCTGAAAATGAAACACTCACTACAACAATGCCCCATGTCTTCATCAACACTACAGTAAGTGGTCCATCTGTATACGTCATTAACTGCTGGGCTTTTTACTGATTTATCATCTAGTAGAAACTATCATCTCAAAGCAACAGCCATTACATCAGCGGTAAGATGACCGGCCCTTGAACTCCTACTGAAGGCTGCATCTGACACAGGTGGTGTGTTGGATGCATTCCTGTTAGGAGAGGAATGAATAGTTGCTTTGAATAATTTGGTTGGGGCCATCGATCCATAATGCCTCACAGAAGCAACTGAAAATGTGGACCAACAAGAAAGTTAAAGGACATCTGCATAGCACACAACTTTGTATATTGATTGACTAGACTGCTTTTGTTTGCTAGCAAAGAGTGGTGTGCAGCTAACATCAAATAAGTGCACACACATACACACAAGTGAATTCTTTAACCCCACAGTTAGCTAAGATGGTTAGCTAGCTAGCTAAGGTTGTGTACAGTTAGTTTCACAACCATTTAGCAATTGTGACACACCTGCATGCATATTCACTTTCCATGTAATCAAAGTGAAAGTGTGTACATTTTTCTTCAAAATTGGCTTAATTAATTCTGTCTTGACTCATATCTTGCATTGAAAACAGATCTCAAGCATTCACATCTACTGATGAATAACATTGGAGTTATTAATGTTTTTAATAGACCGTTTTTATATGTGAGCACAGCAGTTAAAAGCTTGTCGAAGGAACTTTCCAGGCAATTAATTCCCTGCTTGCTTATTTCACATGATCACATCTCAAATGAGCAGATTCAAAACTACAGGCAGAAATATCATCTGCTGTATACGAGTAGTAGTTGTTTGCACCGTTCAAGATGGAATCAACATACATAGAGCACTGTAAGCTTGAATAATGTGTATATTGACTATCCAAGACTACGGTGAACAATTCAGTTATGAAGAGGGTAGGAGCATGACACGTCCATGCAAGGTTTGTGAGTAAATGGCTTTGCTGTCCACCAAATGAACAGAAAGGTATTATGATGAGGTCCAAGCTCCTGATGGACTCATTATAAATGGTTTCTACATTCATTCTTGCCTCACACAGGCAGTGAGCTATTACGAGCTTATTTTATCCCTTTAACTGTTCATTATTTCCCTGAGCAAAGGACGCCGGCATCTCACAGTTCTCCCAAGTGTCCTGCCTCCTCGCATGTCCACAGCATGGTTAGGGTTGAAATTAGCATCATACAGCTTGGAATTCTCTCACACCATTATACCCAATGGCCATGTGTAACGGAGTTAAGAATGTACCGTAAGCTCACTCCACGGATAGCTTGAAATGTCACCGAAGGAGCTATCGAATTAGATATTTTATATAATTCGATAGCTCAAAAAGTTGGTACGTTGTCAAGGAGGGCAGTCACGAGTGTCTGCGAGCACAGAAACACTGGTTTGAGTGCAGTATGGGGACAGGGACAGTGGAGGAAGCTGAACTGTTATCAGCACACTGACGTCAGTTTCACATTCAGCAATACATTACTTTCCATGGAAGGATTATCTCTCAGTGCATCAGTGCTGCAATCTACACCAATATCGTGTCTGAATCTGTGGATGTATTGAGGAGGAGTTCGGATTCACAGCAATGTTTATTCAGGTGTCTTATTCAGGGCCGGCTCTAGCCTTTTGGGGGCCCTAACCGAGATTTGGTTGGTCCCCACTGTAATTCTACACAGGCCAGAGAAAATTTTATTCTAATTTTATAAAAAATGTAGCCATGATTTATGCCATGCTAATGATATGAGTGAGAATGACTAACCAAAAAATGTAAAAATTGCTGATGCACAACCAAATATCGAACTTGCACCTTGTGTATTCGATTATTCCCTCTCAACAGTAGGTTTTTGGCTTATGCCTGGAGCCGGCCCTGGTCTTATTAGTACGTTTGTACCAGAGGAGGTCTGGTGAGAGGAGCTATATAAGGACAGGCTCATTGTAATGGCTGGAAAGGTATTAATGGTACGTTATCAAACACATCAAACATATGGAAACCATGTTTGACTCAGTTCTATTTATTCCATTCCAGCCATTACAATGAGCCTGTCCTCCTATAGCGCCTCCCACTAGCCGCCTCTTGTTTGTACAGTACTCAAAGCCATTCTGTGATTTTCTTTGACCATTACAACAAGAATACTGCAACGCGGGTTTGATGGCCTTAAAGACATTACTAGAGCAGCACGATACAAGCTCAACGGGAGGGCTGAATCTGCCTTTCATTATTGATGTGACAACAGCCTCAGTTGGACAGTGCTGAAATCACGTTGCCCTAATGTGCAGCTGGTGACAGTCATACACAGTCAAATCTCACACACTCACTAGTGATGCTGTTTTCACACACACAGTGGTGTAATGTACTTAAGTAAAAATACTTTAAAGTATTACTTAAGTAGTTTTTGTAGGTATCAGGGCCCCGTTGCAGAAAACACTTTAAGGTGAATTTCCCCCTTAAATTAAGTGAAAAGTTAAGGGTGCCCGTGAGGTCCTTTAACTGCTTCGTTCAGTATCGATATCAATGTAAAAAGCATCTGTGGAGGTGAATGTTGCTTTCATCTGATCTGGTTACAAAAGTAAAACCTCAACTAGATAGCTACTTAGATAAACAATGGAAGGTGCACTATCCCTGGCTACAAAGATAGCAGGCTAGTAAGCTAGCTTGACGTACTAGAAAGTAATATAAACAAGTTGATTTTTTAAAAAGTAGCAAGAAACATGGTTTATTATCTTCTGAAGCAATTTGGTTATCCTGTCTTGATTGTAGAAGTTATATTTTTCCAATCTCACAAAACGAAAGAGATCTATTTGAGGAGACGTTTAGTCAGTGAATCAGTCCATCTCCATGGTAGCCAGATACTCTTTCTGCCATACATGCCTTCAAACTACCGTAAAACCCCTTAAGTATACCCGTACCTAAGGAAATACTTGAGGGGCTCTATGCAACGCCCTTAAACAATTCCCTTAGGTAAGGGAACATTATTTATTAAGGTAAACCCTTAAGGGAAACACTTTAGATGTTTTATGCAACCGGGCACTGTACTTTACTTTACTATTTATATATTTTTGACAACTTTTACTTTTACTCCACTACATTCCTAAAGAAAATGTTGTACTTTTTACTCCATACATTTTCTCTGACAACCAAAAGTACTCGTTATTTTGAATGCTTAGCAGGACAAGAAAATGGTCCAATTCACAGACTTATCAAGAAAACATCCCTGGTCATCCCTACTGGTCATCCCTACTGGTCATCCCTTGTCGCCCCATCCTACCACAGAGTGTAATTATTCATGCTGCTTAAGTGCTCTGAACCAGACATTGGAATCATTTGTTAGGTGGAACTTGCTTCAGAGAGAAAGTCAGTGACTTGGGTATTTAGTTTCTCCTTATAGTGAATACAATGGACTTGAAATTGCTGCTTGAGATGAGATCCAAAAAGAGAGAAACTGATTGAAAGAACAATTTTGGGGCACCTTCTCTTTTCTTCAAGCACCTGTTTAGCCTAAACATTCCATTTACCAGTCAGCCCAGACTCAAGAGCAGGACTGACAAAAAATATCCTATACAGATGTTGGATCTTCATTGTATCACCCTGTTGCAGGAGAATTTTCCTGCAATGCAGGACATTTTAAACTTGTAGTGTATTTTACATTGCCGTGGGAAATAGGGGTGCTGAGGGTGATGCAGCACACCCTGAAAAATCTGAACAATACAACAATATGTTACAAACAATTACATATATATATCACAAAAGTATTGCACTGGGCCTTTACTAGTATTAGCGGACCGATATAGCCATCTGTAGCGCGGACAAAACTATTTTTACAGCACCCCCACCCCCAAATGTATCTACCCCTACAAAAAATATAAATTAATTATAATCCACATAACAATTCACATTTCCTGTTGCTACAGGATTATCTTCCTGCTGTAGCAAACTGGCTCAAATTAAGATCTGTAGCCTACATAGAACCGATTTCGTACTCATTCTAAATCACAAAACACATTAAAATTAAATTATAAAAAGGGAAAAAAAACAGCCCCACTTTAAATTGCAGATGCTTGAAATTTCCCCAACATTTTATCAATTAAATAATATTCTCATTCAACAGCCTCACTCACAGTGACATTTCTGATCTGACAGCTTGCATGCATATTGCATAAACCAGCCATAGGCAGTTTGCTCATCATTGACCAAAGCTCCCCATCTCACCCTCCCTCTCTTCCCTCCTCCCTGTCTTCCCGCTCCCATATGAGATAACACCGCACAGGGCCCTTTGGGTTCCTGATCCTGACACTGAAAGCTGAGTCTCAGAAACCCCCAGCTCCTGCCTGCCTGGCTGTCACTGGCCCTGACGATGACAGAGAGGCATAAGGCTGCAGGCAGCTCACACATTCCCCCTGCACTGAGTCTGCTGCCTCAGACTGTGACAGTCCATCTCATGTGGGATGAGCTATGTTGGAAAGCCCTGGGAGCAACTCCTGGCTGTCTAAAATAGAGGTATGGGGAGTTTCTGAATACCTGTCAAGCTATGCCAAGCTGTGTGTCGTACACTCTAGAAATTTTAACGACCCTAGACTTAACTAGCTGTACGTAAAGCAGGGATCATCAACTAGATTCAGCAGCGGGACGATTTTTTGTTGAGCGGATGGTCAAGGGGCCGGAACAGAATTACAAATCATTTGTAGATTGCAAATTGACCGCAAGAAGCCCAAACAGATATAATGTTTGACTAATCATTTCAAACCTTGATCACGTCTCTTTATTATGCGTGGGAATACTTGGGAACAGACTTCTTAAATTAAAATTATTTGGAGCTGATTTCCTGGTGTTTTTACAGTCTTTTATGTTCAATAATGAAAATATAAAAATAATAATATCATTGTTTTTATTTTAATAATTTTTTTGTTCCGAAATCTTGGGAGGGGGAGCAAATGAAACCACCCGCAGTGGGCCAGTTGGGGAACCCTGATGTACAGTATTGTTTGGTCCCACACATCTCTATCACATAAATGTTGTTAGGGCCATTGAGTTGTGTCACCTGTGTTATTTCACACAACTTTCCTGAGTCACATTTTGCTGACAAACTATTGACAAAATATTTACATTTTGTTGTGTAACAGACTGAATTTAAAATGGATTCAATTTAGATTTTTTGGGTCAGTGGCCTACACACAATACCCCATAATTTCAAAGTGGAATTATGTTTTTCAACATGACTACAAGTTAATTAAAAATGAAAGCTGAAATGTCTCGAGTCAATAAGTATTCAACCCCTTTGTTATTGAAAGCCTAAATAAGTTTAGGAGTAAAAATGTGCTAAACAAGTCACGTAATAAGTTGCATGGACTCTGTGTGCAATAATAGTGTTTAACATGATTTTGGAATGACTACCTCATCTCTGTACCCCACACATACAATTATCTGTAAGGTCAAACACAGATTCAACCACAAAGATCAGGGAGGTTTTCCAATGGCTAGCAAAAAAGGGCATCTATTGGTAGATTTAAAAATAAATAAAAAAGCAGACATTGAATATCCATTTGGGCTTGGTGAAGTTATTAATTACACTTTGGATGGAGTATCAATACACGCAGTCACAATAAAGATAGAGGCGTCCTTCCTAACTCAGTTGCCGGAGAGGAAGGAAACAGCTCAGGGATTTCAACATGTGGCCATTTGTGACTTTAAAACAGTTACAGAGTTTAATGGCTTTGATAGGTGAAAACTGAGGATTTAAAGGCAATGCTACCAAATACTAATTGAGTGTATGTAAACTTCTGACCCACTGGGAATGTGATGAAAGAAATAAAAGCTGAAATAAATAAGTCTCTCTACTATTAAAGCTCATTTTGCGATGTTCATGAGAAAAGGTGCAGATCTTCCCACAAATGATACTTTGGTGCAGCACATTAAAATCGATGAATACAAAAGTTATTTGTATAGCCCTTTTCACAACAAYGAGTGTTACAGAGTGTTTTACAACAACCTGGTCTAGATGAACAAAGAGCATGCAGCAGCACAGGTTGGAGTGCATATGACCATCTAGGCCAGACAAATTGTCAATTTAGACAAGAGAGTACATGTAAAGTATGTGACCATTAATTAACCAGTTGTTTATTTACGCAATATTCAYGGCATGGATGACCATAGTAGATCAGAGCGTACAAGACACTTTAGCCAGAGAGTTGTCCACATAGGCCGACAAACATCTCATATCCTAAATAGGCCTCAATCCGGTCAATCCACTTCATCCCCATTGGGACATAAGTCCATAATGAGTCTAAATCTGGGCATTCTGAGAATGTGGTCAAGCCATCAGAGTCATGCTATGACATTTTGGCAACTGGTCTTGTATAGTTTACTGTAGTGCATTTTATTCGTCCAGAAGACGCAGCAGATTCTCGAGACAACCACTGCTAAAAGACTCCACCTGTTACGTCCGTCGTTGAATGAGTGAGACCAAAGCGCAGCGTGGAAAGTGTTCATGATAATTTAATAAAGAAAACACCGATAAAACAACAAAACAATATAAACGAACGTAAAGTTCTGCAGGGCTCTCAGCTACTGTGCAAAAACAACTTCCCACAAACTAGGGTGGAAAAACAGGCTGCCTAAGTGATTCCCAATCAGAGACAACGATAGACAGCTGCCTCTGATTGAGAACAATACCCGGCCAACAAAGAAATAGAAAACTAGAATGCCCACCCAAATCACACCCTGACCTAACCAAATAGAGAAATAAAAAGGCTCTCTAAAGGTCAGGGCGTGACACCCCCCTTCTCATGTTCTTGACAACACGGCAACACTCCAAACCATACAACAGAACAGATTTGACAGAGCTGTTCTATTCTAGGGGGATATTTGTTTTGAGGCTGTTCTGCTAAGACATTCAAATGGGACGAGTTTGGCAAATGCACAATGAGAGATTGTTGTCTAGAGATCTTCCAGCTGGGAGAACACTCAATACCACTGGGTTTATAAGATTGACTGAATCATGACCAAAACCAATGTTAATAAGAAAGAGGATAGGAGAGATGAGTGACCCCGGGCCTGTCTCACTCCAGACTGTACAGGGAATCACTTAGAGAGGGTACTGCAAAGAGAATATACATGAAGAGGTCCAGAAACTGCTTCTCTAATAGAAATCCTTCATCACGCTTGTGGGCAATGTCATCGTGACGTTGGCTAGCTAAGCTCATGCACAGAAACACATAATCAGGTCAGTGACCCGCCGGTCTACGCATGTGCAGGCCATCAAATCAAAGGCACTCCTTTGATATAAAGTTGTTTTTGGCTCAAATTAAAACRTGGCAGTTTGTCACTTTTATGAGGTTGTAGTAATTACATGTTCAGCTATTTGAGACATTGGCTTGAATCTAGGTTGTGCCTTCAGAGAAAAGTAACTAGTAACGAAGACATTTTCACTTCTTCCATAGACTCCCCAAACCCATCTGGTCTGTTAAGTCTGCTTCTTGAGACGTTCCCAGTAGTATTGGCCACTTGTAACTCTGGGTTTGAAACCTTTGTGGCATTACCCTTGAGCTTCACTTTCAAGCATTATGTAAAAATATTTATGTAGTCAGAAACGCCAATTTCATTGGATTTCTTGCCATATAATAATCTGAACTGTTTATGGTGTTGTACATGGTACCATTTTAATCTCTTACCATCAAAACATGGGGGTAGACATCATAATTTTGTTGTCATGTTTAGTTCAGCAGATATGATGGAAAATACATTGTCCGGTTATGGCGGAATAGCAAAATGGCCGTCTGGAGTCATTTCTGATGTTTTGTGTGTGTATAAAAGGACAATTGTGAAGTGCTCAAAAATGGAAATGTTCTCTCCAGAAATATTATTTGAGGAGTGGTGGGTCGCATTTGTGACCGACAAGCACTTGAGGTACATATGTGCCCATGAAATCACCAAATACCTGGGTCCAGACAATTTCTAAAACCTCCCTTGTGTTCCATGAATTTACACAGTGTCACACAGTATCCACATTCACAACCAGGGACAAGACGACAGCAGTAGACAACTGTATGGCTCTGTATGTCACATAAATAATATTCAATAGGGTACGCTGTCAGAAACAACGATTTTATTGAATTTCATCCCGTGGCTTAACTTGGCAGGCCACCATTATATAATCATCTAACCTGTTTGTGATGTTGTACATGTCACTGTTGTAATCATTGACCATCAAAACAGAGGTGTAAACATCAGCTTTTCTGTGTTAACATGGTTGGTTCTACAGATAYGACGAAAAATACATTGTGCGTTTATGGCTGAATAGCAAAATGTCCGCCACGGCTGTCTGGAGTCTTTTTTGATGTTGTGCATGGCATCATTGTAATCCTTGACCATCAAAACATATAGACAAATCAAATCATATTTTATTTGTCACATACACATGGTTAGCAGATGTTAATGCGAGTGTAGCGAAATGCTTGTGCTTCTAGTTCCGACCATGCAGTAATATCTAACAAGTAATCTAACCTAACAATTTCACAACAACTACCTTACACACAAGTGTAAAGGAATGAATAAGAATATGTACATAAAAATATATGAATGAGCGATGGCCGAACGGCATAGGCAAGATGCAGTAGATGGTATAGAGTATAGTATATACATATGAGATGAGTAATGTAGGGTATGTAAACATTTTATAAAGTGGCATTGTTTAAAGTAGCTAGTGATACATTTATTACATCAATTTTTCATTGTTAAAGTAGCTAGAGATGAGTCAGTATGTTGGCAGCAGCCACTAAATGTTAGTGGTGGCTGTTTAACAGTCTGATGGCCTTGAGATAGAAGCTGTTTTTCAGTCTCTCGGTCCCCGCTTTGATGCACCTGTACTGACCTCGCCTTCTGGATGATAGTGGGGTGAACAGGCAGTGGCTCGGGTGGTTGTTGTCCTTGATCTTTTTGGCCTTCCTGTGACATCGGGTGGTGTAGGTGTCCTGGAGGGCAGGTAGTTTTCCCCCGGTGATGCGTTGTGCAGACCTCACTACCCTCTGGAGAGCCTTACGGTTGTGGGCGGAGCAGTTGCCGTACCAGGCGGYGATACAGCCCGACAGGATGCTCTCGATTGTGCATCTGTAAAAGTTTGTGAGTGTTTTTGGTGACAAGCCAAAACATTTTCAGCCTCCTGAGGTTGAAGAGGCGCTGCTGTTTGTCCGTGATTTGTACGCCGAGAAACTTAAAACTTTCCACCCTCTCCACTACTGTCCCGTCGATGTTGATAGGGGACTGCTCCCTCTACTGTTTCCTGAAGTCCATGATCATCTCCTCTGTTTTGTTGACATTGAGTGTGAGGTTATTTTCCTGACGCCACACTCCGAGGGCCCTCACCTCCTCCCTGTAGGCCGTCTCGTCGTTCTTGGTAATCAAGCCTACCACTGTAGTGTCGTCTGCAAACTTGATGATTGAGTTGGAGGCGTGCATGGCCACGCAGTCATGGGTGAACAGGGAGTACAGGAGAGGGCTGAGAACGCACCCTTGTGGGGCCCCAGTGTTGAGGATCAGAGGGTGAAGAAGTTGTTACCTACCCTCACAAGCTGGGGGCGGCCCGTCAAGAAGTCCAGGACCCAGTTGCACAGGGCGGGGTCGAGACCCAGGGTCTTAATGACGAGTTTGGAGGGTACTATGGTGTTAAATGCTGAGCTGTAGTCGATGAACAGCATTCTTACATAGGTATTGCTCTTGTCCAGATGGGTTAGGGCAGTGTGCAGTGTGATTGCGATTGCGTCGTCTGTGGACCTATTGGTAAGCAAATTGGAGTGGGTCTAGGGTGTCAGGTAGGGTGGAGGTGCTATGGTCCTTGACTAGTCTCTCAAAGCACTTCATGATGACGGAAGTGAGTGCTATGGGGCGATAGTCATTTAGCTCAGTTACCTTCGCTTTCTTGGGAACAGGAACAATGGTGGCCCTCTTGAAGCATGTGGGAACAGCAGACTGGGATAAGGATTGATTGAATATGTCCGTAAACACACCAGCCAGCTGGTCTGCGCATGCTCTGAGGACGCAGCTGGGGATGCCATCTGGGCCGGCAGCCTTGCGAGGGTTAACACGTTTAAATGTTTTACTCACGTTGGCTGCAGTGAAAGAGAACCCGCAGGTTTTGGTAGTGGGCCGTGTCAGTGGCACTGTGTTGTCCTCAAATTGAGCAAAGAAGTTGTTTAGTTTGTCTGGGAGCAAGACATCGTGGTCCGCGACGGGGCTGGTTGAATTAATTAATTCGTTGAATTACGACTCTCTACATTGTCTCTATACTGACGCTTAGCTTATTTGATTGCCTTGCGGAGGGAATAGCTACACTGTTTGTATTTGGTCATGTTTCCGGTCACCTTGCCCTGATTAAAAGCAGTGGTTTGTGGTTTCAGTTTTGCGCGAATGCTGCCATCAATCCACGGTTTCTGGTTGGGGAATGTTTAAATAGATGCTGTGGGTACAACATCACCGATGSACTTGCTAATAAACTCGCTCACCGAATCAGCGTATTCATCAATGTTATTGTCCGACGCTATGCGGAACATATCCTAGTCCACGTGATCGAAGCAATCTTGAAGCGTGGAATCTGATTGGTCGGACCAGCGTTGAACAGACCTGAGCACGGGCGCTTCCTGTTTTAGTTTCTGTCTATAGGCTGGGAGCAACAAAATGGAGTCGTGGTCAGATTTTCCAAAAGGAGGGCGGGGGAGGGCTTTATATGCGTTGCGGAAGTTAGAATAACAATGATCCACGGTTTTGCCAGCCCGGGTCGCGCATTCGATATGCTGATAAAATTTAGTGAGCCTTGTTTTCAGATTAGCCTTGTTAATATCCCCAGCTACAACAAATGCAGCCTCAGGATATGTGGTTTCCAGTTTACATAGAGTCAAATKAAGTTATTTCAAGGTCATCGATGTGTCTGATTGGGGCGGGATATATACGACTGTGATTATGATCGAAGAGAATTCTCTTGGTAGATAATGCGGTCGGCATTTGATTGTAAGGAATTCTAGATCAGGTGAACAAAATAACTTGTAATGTTGTTATGATCACACCACGTCTCGTTAATCATAAGGCATACACCCCCGCCCTTCTTCTTACCAGAGAGATGTTTGTTTCTGTCGGCGTGATGCGTGAAGAAGCCAGGTGGCTGTACCGACTCTGATGACGTATCCCAAGTGAGCCATGTTTCCGTGAAACAAAGAACGTTACAATCTCTGATGTTTCTCTGGAAGGCAACCCTTGCTCGGATTTCGTCTACCTTGTTGTCAAGAGACTGGACATTGGCGAGTAGTATGCTCGGGATCGGTGCGCGATGTGCCCGTCTACGGACCCTGACCAGAAGACCGCTCCGTCTGCCCCTTCTGCAGCGCCGTTGTTTTGGGACGGCGGCTAGGATTCGATCCATTGCCCTGGGTGGTGGACCAAACAAAGGATCCGCTTCGGGAAAGTCGTATTCCTGTTCGTGGGGGAGGGCTTTATATGCGTTGCGGAAGTTAGAATAACAATGATCCAGAGTTTTGCCAGCCCGGGTCGCGCATTCGGTATGCTGATAAAATTTAGGGAGCCTTGTTTTCAGATTAGCCTTGTTAATATCCCCAGTGGTGGACCAAACAAAGGATCCGCTTCGGGAAAGTCGTATTTCTGGTCGTAATGTTAGTGAGTTGATGTTGCTCTTATATCCAATAGTTCCTCCCGACTGTATGTAATAAAACCTAATATTTCCCGGGGTAACAATGTAAGAAATAACACATAAAAAAACGAAATACTGCATAGTTTCCTAGGAACGCAAAGCGAGGCGGCCATCTCTGTCGGCGCCGGAAGTAACACCTCTAGACATCACCTTTTCAGGGTTATTATGTTTGGTTCAGTAGCTACGGTATAACGCAAAATACAAAATTTGGTTATGGTGGAATGGAAAATGACCGCCTGGAGGAGTTTTTGAGATGGCCCCATATGTGAAAATATTCAGGGCCCCAAACTTTACAAGTTTCATGCTTTTATGAAAAAGTTAAATTTGGCACATATCGCCTGGACTATTTGGTACCATGCTGCTTTTAGTGTCTCTCACTGTTTTTATTATCAAAGTCATACATGTTCATCTGGTGTTTCTGTTCAACAGTCTCTAAGGGTTTAAATAGATTGTGGAAGAGCACTAAGGGTGTCTAACTATTTCCAAGAATAATTATGAGAGCAGAAATAATTACAGGTACAGTATACACAAACAGCTAGCCGTATATATATAATATTGACATGCTTTCAATGGACTATTTAACAAATGTAGATTACAATTACTGTACGTGCACAGAGTAAAATGCATTTAGCGTGTGAGGGGAAATTGATTTTAGTCAGTATTATGGAAATTAAAGGATTACATAATATTTCTGATTTGGGGGAATTTTTTGTCAAAATGTGAAAACACATGAGCACATGAGTAGCAATGCTTGTATCTACTTAACTGACATCACTGCATACAAATGTCCTCTTGGTATAGGAGAGAAATTCCTTGGTTTGCTTTTGAGAATGCTATTCATTGACTACAGCTCAGCGTTCAACACCATAGTACCCTCAAAGCTCATCACTAAACTAAGGACCCTGGGACTAAACACCTCCCTCTGCAACTGGATCCTGGACTTCCTGACGGGCCGCCCCCAGGTGGTGAGGGCAGGTAACAACACATCTGCCACGCTGATCCTCAACACTGGAGCTCCCCAGGGGTGGAGCACACCCTGTTCACCCACGACTGCATGGCCAGGCACGACTCCAACACCATCATTAAGTTTGCAGACAACACAACTGATTACCGACAACAACGAGACAGCCTATAGGGAGGAGGTCAGAGACCTGGCCGGGTAGTGCCAGAATAACAACCTATCCCTCAACGTAACCAAGACTAAGGAGATGATTGTGGACTACAGGAAAAGGAGGACCGAGCATGCCCCCATTCTCATCGACGGGGCTGTAGTGGAGCAGGTTGAGAGCTTCAAGTTCAAGACAGTTGTGAAGAGGGCACGACAAAGCCTATTCCCCCTCAGGAAACTAAAAAGATTTGGCATGGGTCCTCAGATCCTCAAAAGGTTCTACAGCTGCAACATCGAGAGCATCCTGACTGGTTGCATCACTTCCTGGTATGGCAATTGCTCGGCCTCTGACCGCAAGGCACTACAGAGTACGGCCCAGGACATCACTGGGGCTAAGCTGCCTGCCATCCAGGACCTCTACACCAGGCGGTGTCAGAGGAAGGCCCTAAAAATTGTCATAGACCCCAGCCATCCCAGTCATAGACTGTTCTCTCTACTACTGCATGGAAAGCGGTACCGGAGTGCCAAGTCTAGGACAAAAAGGCTTCTCAACAGTTTTTACCCCCAAGCCATAAGACTCCTGAACAGGTAATCAAATGGCTACCCAGACTATTTGCATTGTGTGCCCCCCAACCCCTCTTTTTACGCTGCTGCTACTCTCTGTTTATCATATATGCATAGTCACTTTAACTATACATTCATGTACATACTACCTCAATTGGGCCGACCAACCAGTGCTCCCGCACATTGGCTAACCGGGCTATCTGCATTGTGTCCCACCCACCACCCACCAACCCCTCTTTTACGCTACTGCTACTCTCTGTTCATCATATATGCATAGTCACTTTAACCATACCTACATGCACATACTACCTCAATCAGCCTGACTAACCGGTGTCTGTATGTAGCCTCGCTACTTTTATAGCCTCGCTACTGTATATAGCCTGTCTTTTTACTGTTGTTTTATTTCTTTACCTACCTATTGTTCACCTAATACCTTTTTTGCACTATTGGTTAGAGCCTGTAAGTAAGCATTTCACTGTAAGGTCTACACTTGTTGTATTCGGCGCACGTGACAAAGAAACTTTGATTTGATTTGATCATTCTACTCTCAATACCATGTTATCTTTGCCTATTGTCTGCAAATTACTGTACAGCCATTTCTAAAGCTTGCACAAAGAAGGCTACTGCCAGGGGGGAAAAGCTATTACCCACATACTGTAGGCAGAAGTGTTTTGATGGGTGTCTTGGTGAACTTGTGAACAAAAATTGTGAATAAAATGGCAGTCAAAAGGAGTTAAATGTCATCTGAAAAATGGCATAGATCAGGGCCCTAAAACTTTCTTGGGCCCAATTAAAGATAAATATGCCATGGATTGATATGAGAGCCATCAGGTTCAGGGCACTTCCATTTTACAGCAATTAGTTTGCAGAAGACTGGGAGCTTCTCCGACTGCTGAGCAGTTCAGCTTCACGTGAAGAGTTCCCCAGACCTGTAACATGAAATCAGTTAGTTGGAATCAATGTCCATGACCTTTGCTACCTCCAATATTGCTGGCTTGTTCTGACAGAGTCCTTTATATAATTATAGCGAGCACATGTCATGGGTAGGGGTTGAACCAATGTGCCAATCTGCCAGTCACGATCCCCCTTGCTCATTGCTGCCCGTCATGCCCTACAACACATGCCCTTTATAAACTGGCAAAATAAAGAAATGCCACAGATGACCTTTCTGAGGCCTTGTCATGGACATCTAAATTGACCTGCAGACACTGTTATTCCTCTCACCTCTTTTCTCCTGCACACAAAACAATTCCTTTCTGATGAGTCCCTTTCATATGCCACATTGCTTAGGCACAGAGAAGCAGGCTGGTGGGGGGGATGGGGGCCAGGAATTGCTCACATGAAAAGAATCACACAGATTGCCCCATGAAAAATGCACTTGATGTTGGATGAACTGATGCCAGAACTACCCTGGCTCAGGGTGGATGGCACTCTGGAGAAAAAGGAGAGACAGAAACAAACAATATCATTAAAAATGCATGATTGTCTTTTCTTCTAACATACAGTATTTGACCAAGTAAATGGTTCCTTTACATGGTAATCCAGAGAGACATGGAGACAGGGCTATTAAAGAGAAACAATGCACAGAGAAGGAATACACAAGCCCTGGGAGAGTTGCGACTGAAGGAGAGCTACAAATGCATTTTAAGCCTTTATTACAACACAGGCATACTTTTACAGTGTATCAGGAAGTTCAAAAAACGGAAACGGGTGATGAAAACATGAAATGAGAAGACCTTTTAGTCAGTGGGCTTCATTTTGTCTGGGGAAATGTAATGTCAAAAGAATTCACCTGAAATATTAGCTATACAGTTTTATCAAGTCTACATTTCTGAGAACTAATCTGAGATTCTGTGCACAAACCACAGGCACAAAACTGGGCCTCTCCGACGCAATTCGCACAGCACACATTCAAAGTCACTTCTATAAGCCAGGTCATTTGAAATGCTACATCATTGAGGTCAGAATTCAATTTTCCTGCTTTGAAGGCAGTCAACTCTTGAATGGTTAATCAATTACAGTTGCTTTGCAATTTAATCCTCTCTACATAATGCTGTAGCTAACTGTCATTGCCTTCCTCCTCACTGGCACAAGAGTTGCAGAGCACTAGGCACATCCTTTAATGTCAGTGGGCAGCACAGGCTTTTGTTTGAAGAGGTTTGTTTATTTATTGCCACTTTATAGCCAACAATATCTCATATYCATGAATGCTAGATTTGTCAGCCATTATGAATCATAATTGTCATCATCATCACCTTCATCATTATTAATGATAGCATATAGACCTAAACCTCACTATCATCCCATAGGAGTTAGTAGCTACCATCCAGTAGTAGCTACTTTGGCCATCTTCTGTGTTCTCCAATTTGCTGTATAATAATGAGACATGCTTGTTGTATTTTCCCATCAACTGCAGTTAAAAATATACTTCCTCTTCATGTCATCTTTAACAAGCTTGACAGAAAACAACCTTGTCTCAATTCGTTTTGTCTCCTTATTTCTTGATCAACATTTTACAGTTGCACGCTATATGGCTTTTATATAACGTGTTTCCCAGACAAAATCAAGCCTGCTTTCTTTCATCTCCGGAGGAGACATAACCCTTGTGCAATCCTGCTTTCAGACACTGTCTGAAGTGTACAGAGCTCCACAGAGCTGTGGGACTTATTTACTTCTCTCCTCCATCATCTACATGTCAAAACCACTTTTCAACTCTTATCACTTCATCTGGGGGAAGAGAAATGAAATGGCGCTTCATTATGACAGCAGCGGCGAGCATGATAAAAGGCTGAGGAGCACACTGACATTTCCCTTGACAAGTGTGGCCTTGGAGTCAGCTAATGTTTAAAAAAGAACAATATACAGTATACTCGTTTTTTCCCCGTATTAAAGTCTCATCTCTAATAGGAGACACAGAGCTATTGTGGGGGACATGTTTACAGCAAACTTTCATCTGCTCAGAGTGGTTACCATGGTAACGATAAGGAGAGGCTCACATCACAATTTTTTAAAATAAAAACTTAATAAAGTGGACTCAAAAGTAATCACCAGACCATGGGGAAAGCAAATGTAAAATGTGAGGAATCAATTTAAATACGAAATGGTAGGACAATGACCACACAATAATCGTAGTTTTGAATGTCTTTTTCTGAATACTGTTGATAAAGTCGGGTGGTGTGTGGGTGAATTAGATTCAATGGAAGTATCAAATCTGTATTGAAAAGGGAAGCATAGGCTAGTTGCTCAAACATGCTGTCAGTATGTACATACTGTACCATGTACGAACTGTAGAATGTAGGAACTGTAGAAGGTTACTAGCTGTTGTAATCTATAGAAAATTAAATGTATTGGAAAAAGACTACACTGTCATCCTGTGAATATTACCAACTAACAGACATATCCGCAATGACCCGTAGTCATGAACATTCTAAATGGAGGGATCTGAGAGCTGTGCAAATTATATACCATTTCTGGAATTGCACCAATGCAACTCAAGCTCATAATAATTAGAATAACATATATTTTTAGCAGTGTTTGAAGTACAGYATTTCAATCAATTTCACTAACATATAATCAGACTGTACTGGTCACATCTTGAGCTTTTATCAACAGGTCACATGGACCCTCTTAAAGGGCTGAAAAGGAAGCATTGTTTCTGGATGATGTAACATTATTTTAGTTTCAGTTTGAAGCAACATGGCTTACAATGACAATAGACGTGTTTATGGGTTATGCAAGTGTGCTTTCTTTGCCATGAACCCTATTGATTACAGATAGAGTAACATTCTCATAATGCCTCTTGAACTAAGTTACCAAACATATTTACTAGAATGAACCGGTTATTCCTAAAATCGAATAGAAAGCCTTAGGAAAAGACACCATATCGGGCTACCACTAAGTGCCCTTTTACCTTACTTTTGATTGAATACCCAATGTCCTACTATGAATTTCAATCAGGTTTAATGTGAACATTTTTATTTGCTAATTGTGACAGTCTCATAAATAGAGCATCTGGCTGTTTATGCTTAAAGCAGAACAACAAATGTAAATTAGATTACTTATCTCTCCTGCCTCATTTGGATGATAGTGTGCTGACTTAATCTGGACCCCACAAACCAAATGACTAATGTGTCAAAAGGCAAAACGCTTAGAGGAATGGAAAAAGCTCTTTCAGRCATGAGTTCTGCTGTTTCCACGCATGGCTGATATGAGGATGAGAATGCCGACCCGCAGGCCCCCCCGGCAGGCAAAGCACTGAGTGAGTAAGTTCCCGTTGGTCACAATGAGTCGTCAGCAGGGGAGTTGAGTGTCTATGAAAGGCTGTGTAAATAAATAAAAACAAGTCGGCCTCTAATTAAGCTCGGTATAGCAGGGGTTTGTTCGGCTCAACTTGTACAGCTGACGCTAATTAAAAGTTAGCTCACTGAACACATCAGATCCATTTTAATTCATGCACTCGAGTTATTTAAATAAAACTGTCTCCACAGCAGACATGTCATATGCTTTGAGTTTCCGAGGACCACAACTCAAAATGAAGAGACTTAACTCTCCTGAAGATTAAAACTGGTCAAAACAAGTGATTCATATCTCCTGGAATASAGTAGCTATTCTTCAGCATGCATTCTGAGTATGTACAAATAAAACTGTTTCAGCCGTTAATAAAAAAAATCTTATACAGTCTGATTTGATTTGAAATACATTCCAAGTTGATTTGTCAAGTGCGCCGAATACAAAAGGTGTAGACCTTACAGTGAAATGCTTACTTACAAGCCCTAAACAACAGTGCAATTTTTAAGTAAAAAAATAAGTATTAGGTGAACAATAGATAAGAAATAAAAACAACAGTAAAAAGACAGTGAAAAATAAACAGTAGCAAGGCTATATACAGTAGCGAGGCTATAACAGTATCAAGGATATATACAGTAGCGAGGCTATATACAGTAGCGAAGCTATAACAGTAGCGAGGCTATAACCGTAGAAAGGCTATAACAGTGGCGAGGCTATATACAGTAGCGAGGCTATATACAGTAGCGAGGACTATATACAGTAAGCGAAGCTATAACAGTAGCGAGGCTATAACCGTAGAAAGGCTATAACATGGCGAGGCTATATAGAGTAGCGAGGTTATATACAGTATCAAGGCTATATACAGTAGCGAGGCTATTACAGTAGCGAGGCATATACAGTAGCGAGGCTATATACAGTAGCGAAGCTATAACAGTAGCGAGGCTATAACAGTGGCGAGGCTATATACAGTAGCGAGGCTATATACAGTATCAAGGCTATATACAGTAGCGAGGCTATATACAGTAGCGAAGCTAAACAGTAGCGAGGCTATATACAGTAGAAAGGCATAACAGTGGCGAAGCTATATACAGTAGTGAGGCTATAACAGTATCAGGCTATATACAGTAGCGAGGCTATATACAGTAGCGAAGCTATAACAGTAGAAAGGCTATAACAGTGCGAGGCTATATACAGTAGCGAGGCTATATACAGGCACCGGTTAGTCGGGCTAATTGAGGTAGTATGTACATGTAGGCATGGTTAAAGTGACTATGCATATTTGATAACAGAGCGTAGCAGCAGCGTAAAAAGAGGGCTTGGGGGGGCAATGCAAATAGTCCGGGTAGCCATTTGATTACCTGTTCAGGAGTCTTATGGCTTGGGGGTAAAAACTGTTGAGAAGCTCTTTGGTCCAAGACTTGGCGCTCCGGTACTGCTTGCCATGCGGTAGTAGAGGAAAGTCTATGACTGGGGTGGCTGGGGTCTCTGATCGTTTTTAGGGCCTTCCTCTGACACCGCCTGGTGTAGAGGTCCTGGATGGCAGGCAGCTTAGCCCCAGTGATGTATGGGCCGTATGCACTACCCTCTGTAGTGCCTTGCGGTAGGAGGCCGAGCAGTTGCCATACCAGGCAATGATGCAACCAGTCAGGTGCTCTCGATGGTGCAGCTGTAGAACCTTTTGAGGAATAGGCTTTGTCGTGCCTCTTCACACTGTCTTGGTGTGTTTGGACCATTCTAGTTTTGTTGTGATGTGGACACAAGGAACTTGAAGCTATCAACCTGCTCCACTACAACCCTTTGACGAGAATGGGGGTGTGCTCGGTCCTCCTTTTCCTGTAGTCCACAATCATCTCCTTTGTCTTGATCACGTTGAGGTAGAGGTTGTTATTCTGGCACCACCCGGCCAGGTCTCTGGCCTCCTCTATAGGCTGTCTCGTCGTTGTCGGTGAAACGAGCTTCCATCTGTTGTGTCGTCTGCAAACTTAATGATGGTGTTGGAGTCGTGCCTGGCCATGCAGTCGTGGGTGAACAGGGAGTACAGGAGGGGACTGAGGGGCTCCAGTGTTGAGGATCAGCGTGGCAGATGTTTTGCGACCTCCCCTCACCCCCTGGGGCGGCCCGTCAGGAAGTCCAGGATCCAGTTGCAGAGGGAGGTGTTTAACCCCAGGATCCTTAGCTTAGTGATGAGCTTTGAGGGTACTATGGTGTTGAACGCTGAGCTGTAGTCAATGAATAGCATTCTCATGTAGGTGTTCCTTTTGTCCGGATGGGAAAGGATCTGTTTGGGCGGTATGCAAATTGGAGTGGGTCTAGGGATTCTGGGATAATGGCGGTAATGTGAGCCATTACCAGCCTTTCAAAGCACTTCATGGCTACGGAAGTGAATGCTACGGGTCTGTAGTAATTTAGGCAGGGTGTTCTTGGGCACAGGGACTATGGTGGTTTGCTTGAAACATGCTGGTATTACAGACACAATCAGGGACATGTTGAAAATGTCAGTGAAGACACCTGCCAGTTGGTCAGCACATGCCAGGAGCACACGTCCTGGTAATCCGTCTGGCCCTGCGGCCTTGTGAATGTTGACCTGTTTAAAGGTCTTACTCACATCGGCTACAGAGAACGTGATCACACAATCGTCCGGAACAGCTGATGCTCTCATGCATGCCTCGGTGTTTCTTACCTCGAAGCGGGCAAAGAAGTGATTTAGCTCGTCTGGTAGGCTTGTATCACTAGGCAGCTCGCAGCTTTGCTTCTTTTTGTAGTCTGTAACAGTTTGCAAGCCCTGCCACATAAGACGAGTGTYGGAGCCGGTGTAGTACGATTCAATCTTAGCCTGTATTGGCGCTTGCCTGTTTGATGGTTCGTCGGAGGGCATAGAAGGTTTTCTTATCAGCTTCCGGGTTAGAGTCCTGCACCTTGAAAGCGGCAGCTCTACCCTTTAGCTCAGTGCGAATGTTGCCTGTAATCCATGGCTTCTGGTTGGGGTATGTACAGTGCCTTGCAAAAGTATTCACCCCCCTTGGCATTTTTCCTATGTTGTTGCAATACAACCTGTAATTTAAATGGATTTCTATTTGGATTTCATGTAATGGACATACACAAAACAGTCCAAATTGGTGAAGTGAATTTAAAAAAACACTTGTTTAATTTTTTTTTTCTTTTTATGGAAAAGTGGTGCGTGTATATGTATTCACACTTTTGCTATGAAGCCCCTAAATAAGATCTCGTGCAACCAATTACCTTCAGAAGTCACATAGTTAGTTAAATAAAGTCCACCTGTGTGCAATCTGTGTCACATGATCTGTCACATGATCTCAGTATATATACACCTGTTCTGAAAGGCCCCAGAGTATGCAACACCACTAAGCAAGCGGCACCATGAAGACCAAGGAGCTCTCCAAACTGGTCAGGGACAAATTCCAGGTTGTAAGGCAACAAAATAGGAAAAATGCCAAAAGGGGTGAAAACTTTTGCAAGCCACTGTACATACAGCCACTGAGGGGACGACGTCCTCGATGCACTTATGGATAAAGCCAGTGACTGATGTGTACTCCTCAATGCAATCGGAAGAATCCCGGAACATGTTCCAGTCTGTGATAGCAAAACAGTCCTGTAGTCTAGCATCTGCTTCACCTGACCACTTTTTTATAGACCGAGTCACTGGTGCTTCCTGCTTTAATTGTTGCTTGTAAGCAGGAATCAGGAGGATAGAATTGTGGTCAGATTTACCAAATGGAGAGCGAGGGAGAGCTTGTACGCGTCTCTGTGTGGAGTACAGGTGATCTACAACTTTTTCTCCTCTGGTTGCACATTTAACATGTTGAGAGAAATTAGGTAAAACTGATTTAAGTTTCCTTGCATTAAAGTCCCTGGCCACTAGGAGCGCCACCACTGGGTGAGTGGTTTCCGGTTTGCTTATTTCCTTATACAGCTGACTGAATGCGGTCTTAGTGCCAGCATCTCTCTGTGGTGGTAAATAAACAGCCATGAAAAGTATAGATGCTCATCATAAGATACTCTACTTCAGGCAAGCAAAATCTAGAGACTTCCTTAGATTTCGTGCACCAGCTGTTGTTTACAAATATGCACAGACCGCCCTGCCCTTGTCTTACCAGTGTGCTGTTCTATCTAGCTGGWGCAGCGTATATCCCACTAGCTGAATATCCCGTTTCTGATGTCCAGTTGGTAGGATATTCGTGATAGTACCTCGTCTAATTTATTGTCCAATGATTGTACGTTGGCAAGTAATACTGACGGTAACAAGGCACACCGCTCTGTGTYGTCTGTCCCTGCGTCTCTTTCTCTTGCCAATGACGAAGATGTTGGCCTTGGCGGGTGTTAGAAGTACATCCTGTCTAATCCGAGGYGAGTGATCGCTGTCCTGATATCCAGAAGCTCTTTTTTGCCGTAAGATACGGTGACAGAAACATTATGTACAAARTAAGTTACAAATAATGTGAGAAAAAACACATAATAGCACAATTGGTTAGGCGCCCGTAAAACTGCTGCCATTTCTTCCGGCGCCAATGGGGAKTAGATTAGTGTTAATCAATTTCACCTCCAGTAGTTAATGATTTTACTGTACAGCCAATAGAATGTAAAGGATTGCATGTGGTACATCTTATCAGATTCTATGTCAAGGATTAGGCAGGGCATAGAGCAAGATTTGTTATAGCTCATATTTTCTCCTAAATCCAACTGAAATGGCTGTAATCCTTTTCCACTTGCATGTTTGGGAGGTTTAAAGCAATGAACACGTCATTCAGCTGGCATTCAGCTGTCGAGTTACCCTCATACAGTACACATCATAAACTAGTATGTTTACATGCACACTAATCATTCACTATTAAACTGATTATGGCAGTTGGCCATAATTTAACGGATAAGCCTACTTATCTTAACGGCATAAGGTCATCATCGAAACACAGACTAAAACACCTGGTTTTCTGAGCAATCTTTCATATTATTAGGACATGTTAAACAGTTTAGAGTTCCAGCAGTGTATTTGTCCTGCRCATGTGCCAGCACCAGCAGCACAAGCCTCCCTCTTATGTCAAGTGAGTTTGGAAAAACTGAAAGTACGCATCTTAGAAATAGTTTTCACATCCCAAAAATAACATAGTCGCTGTGGTAGAATGTTTATTTTGATTGTTTTTCAAAGTCCATTGGGTAGCCTGATTTCAGATGTGCCCATGTAAACGGGATTATTAGGGAAATTGTTCTTCTTGCAAAGCATGTAAACGTTTAAATCAAACTATTATATTAATCTGACTATTCACAATAATCGTGTTATTGTGTGCATGTAACCATACTCACTGACTATCGAAGATATGAGTACTGATGTTCACACTAAACACAGCAAAAAAAGAAACGTCCTCTCACTGTCAACTGCGTTTATTTTCAGCAAACTTAACATGTGTAAATATTTGTATGAACATAACAAGATTCAACAACTGAGACATAAACTGAACAAGTTCCACAGACGTGTGACTAACAGAAAT
>NC_036860.1:73882571-73977190 GCF_002910315.2 Salvelinus sp. IW2-2015
CTGCGCACAACAGCTCTATTCTATTAATCCTCTAAAATCCACCAATTTCAGGGAATTTAGGACAATAATCGCCAAGCACGACCACTTTCATCCACTATTTGTCTGTATATTTCTGCTTTTACAAAGCATTATGGTCCAACAGTGCTCTTAGCATCTACAGTAAATCCCAGTTCCATAGATCAATGCAGACCAGCAGGTGATGTGTGACTAAATCTGTACTCGTTGACATTGTGCAAATACACCAGTTAATTCACTAGAGACCTCTCTCTCTACAGGCGTAATATTTTGTCTAAACATTAGTGTAGAGGCTAGCTCCACAGAGAGGCTAGCTCTACACCGAGGCTAGTTCTACACCGAGGCTAGCTCTCTACAGCGAGCAGTCATGATTTGATTTGACCATAAAAACAGACAATAATTATTATTAAAAGGGGTGACAGCAAAAGCATACACTTAACTAATTGAGCGGGATGAGTATCCTCAAACCAAATGAGCTATGACTAAACGTCTCCTTGGAAATAGAAAGCTCCATTTACTAGGGCAAGCAAAGAGAGGCATGACATTGCACACCACATCCGATAATATACAGGGACATGCTGCTCCGTGTCAGTTCCATAAACACAGCAATCAGTGCAAAACTGGGTGCCAGGGAAAAATCTATGATGCTTAAACATGTGGTGCTAAAATAGGAATTCTAAATTAGGTGTGAGTTGTGTATGCCCATCCTCTTCATCACTGTGGATGCAGTGCCTGGTGTTCAACTTCAAACAGCTAGAGCCACAACCAATCACAAGGAAGTTCCAGTAATGAAAATAAATGTGTCGCTAATTTAGCGCCTGCTGTCAAACATGTGAGATGTGTCTTCGGGTACGAAACATGAGACTGAATTGTTCGACATATTTTGAATGCTGCACAATGCTGTATTCTTTCTAACGATGTATTTGTTCTATAAATTTCACTCCTTGGCGACAATGAAAGGCTCTAAAAATAGACACAGCGATCAAAGGCACATCTGGGACTGGCAACCAGGGAAGAGAACTCTATCATCAGTCAGAAAAAGAGGGTCTGTACGAGTCCTTTCGGAGTGCAAAGGAGAGAAGCATAGCTGTTCCTCACACATCTCCTCAGAGAGGCAGGTGTTCCCATCACCTGAGGTCACCAACACTCTCCTTACATGGGCCTCCATGTTCTCTGCAGGTATTATCAATGTTTAAAAGCTGAACAAGAAAACGCAAGGTGTACATACAAAGCTAGATGAAAAAAAGAGAGAAGGTAATATAGTGGGAGAAAGAGAGGAAGAGGGAAGAATTAAGCACTCGAAAAGGAAGAGATGAGGGTGGTCAAATCTTTTCTATTAATTTTTCCCACCCATCTTATTCCAGAAAAATAAAGTAGGTCATACATTTTCCACATTTTGCATTGTAGAAATCTAGCAAATCAGTAGGCAACTTCCTCTCTCTCCAGTTAAAAGCTAAAATATGACGTAAGTATGAAAAATTGATGGCTTAAAGAACATAGCCATTCCCAGAATGCCATGCTTGCCCTTAGTGCCCAGAACAAAAAGCACCATACAAAGTGTCTCTTCATAGCCTGGACATTGCGCTAAAACTGACAAGCAGCACTGTGAATAACTAACTGCCTTGCAGTGTACAACTGCTGTAATTAAATACTCGGTMACTAAATATGYTCCCCAAAGCTGTGRATGAAGAATGTATTKCTAGCRTTKTAGTGAGTTAGAATTAGCAACATTTTGGAGACTACCCTGCTATTTTGATGTGCAGTCAGACACAGTGTATGACAAAAGGCTGTTGATATGTGTGCTTCACAGGGGAGAGACACTGTGGATGCGTTTTCTTCACATACGGTGTGTGTGTGTGTGTCGGGGGTTTGTGTGTGTGCTACAGAGAGGAGAGTCTGTGGGTGTTTGTGCTTCACAGAGGGATGGGGCGTGAGTCATAATTGAGATCCAGAGCCCTGTGGCAGCCGTCATGTCAATCACAGCCATCAGTTAAGAGCTGGCTGGGAGGCAAACACATTACTGTACACACATATAGTGATCACAATGGGCTCGGTATTCATGTCCAGCAGCCAACAACGCACCAATGATACTATGGAGCTTGGAAAACGAATTTAAGACAATTGGAAAAATCGTTTAAGCTTAGATTTACAATGAGCAAAAGCTTATTAAAAAGGTCAACTATATTAGTTTACCGATAATGTAAAGGAATGACATGTATGATCCTGTTATAACTTGTGCAAGACAGTAAGTCGAGGTGTTAGCGTTAGTGTGAAACATAATAACGTTGAATCATTGGAATCAGTTGTGGGTCAGTGACATGACATAGCCAACATAGCATGCAGCACAAAGCTCAACCCCATTTTAATGAACAGTTCCATTGCAGCGCAACAGCACAGGTAGYGACATAGCATATCTCTTTCATGACCACTTTCCGAGCCGTCAAAGCAGGCTAAGTGTTATAGAAGCACAGCATTGATTACATTACTCAAGGTAGATGTAACCCCGTTTACATCCAGTGGACGTCAACATCGGCGCAATAGGTTCTCATCAAAAGCTGCCTCATTACCGGTGGTATCATTAAACTGAATGTTCAGACAGCAGCAGTCGGCCATGTGACAACGGTGCAAGGAACGCGAGGTGACAAGCTCATCCTTAATGACACATTTGCATCTCAAAACACAGGCAGGCCACTCTGTGGTTCGTCTGGAGGTGTTTTATTTATTTATTTATATAGTTTCCAGTAGTTGTCAGTATTAGCCACATTCCTTAGCTAGCATAGCGCCCTGTGAGCGGAGCGGAGCACCCACTGTGCTGTAAACGAGATTAGATGAGTCCTGTTGAGAGGTGGCTGTGCAAGCTGTCCTCTTTTGTGTGCCGCTGACCTTCTAATGATCGCGTCACCGACACGGGACAGCACCCCTTGTCTAAAAATGCAACGCAGGACAGTGTCTGAAGAAGGAGATAGACTAGACTTAACCGCCGGTAGCCTACAGACTACTAATTTCATTTAGCTCTTTGCAAAGCTGATAGTGAAATCCGTTAGACATTGGGGAGGCGGTTGGCTTCCCCTCTTAATTACCTGAAAGAACTGCAAGCCAAACAGTACAGATATACCCTCCAGATTCATTGATGGCAATTGCCGTCAAGTAGGCTAACCCCTCTAAACTGGCGCATGGATTTCTAACTAATCCGAGTGGGAGGGAAAAGCCTGATGGATAAACAGTGGATGGAACTGAGAAAAACATTTTAGCTGGGGCTTCAGTATGTATGCAAACACCACCCCCACCCCAGAAGCAAGAGGGATGTTCATACACTTGTCTTTTCCTTAGAAGTGAAACTACCAGTGATTTCACTGCAGGCTGGGGGTATACCAGATATATGGTTTTTACTTATTCCTTGTGCTGTTTTAGTTGTTAAAGGACAGGAAACATCTTCACAGAGGGCACTTCTCATAATAGCCTGAAACACTCCGATGAATAAGCCTGGGCATTTCTTATGGAAATACTGTGTTCCGCCATGTAAGCAATATGCCCCGGTGAAAAGGCAATAAGCTAAGGTTTGCTCAAAGCTAATGCCTGCTCCAGAATATACCTAATGGCATGGAAACAAGTAAGGCCATGGCAGTTGTTTCTTTAGGGTGTTTGTGTTGGTAATGGTGGAGGGTCTCCAGTGGTATGGGAAGGAATTATTAACAAGGTCACAAACTCTCTTTATCCCTTTCCAGACTACCAGTATTCCATCCATCCTGACCTGATCGATGCAGCTTTAAAGTCCACAGTTTCATCGCTATAGCTTCTTCAATACTTTTTTGTTTCTTCGTTTAATGATTCTTATCTCATGAAAGAGGGTTGTTGTATTCCACTATTTTGGGCTGCAATCTGTATTGTGCACTTCTTAGTTCATGCGTTTTTATTTCTACTGTATCTGACTAGTATGTTTTTGAAACGTAGAGGGGTTTAAGTATTAGCGAAAGGTAATGATGAATGGCTCTGTGGAGGCATCCTATTTGTCTCCTTGATCAATGTCATCTTTAGTTTTTCTGAGATGTTCCCTGCACTCCAGTCCTCTCGCTCCCCAGTAGTGTCGCACTTGAGATAATGTCACTGGAAGGGCATAGGCAGCACTTTCACCTCCCCTCTGTTCTTGAGACGCTCTTCTCTTTTCATCAAGCACCCAACCAGACATGGACAAGCATGTCAAAAGGTTATCAGTGGTCTTCACAGATCTCTATCAAAGATAACTCCCCTAGCAAACACTTTGTACACAGAGAGATACAGCAAACACTTTGTACACAGAGAGATACAGCAGGGTGACATGGTAGTAAATGTACAAGAGACAAGAGGCAACAAAACAAACCACCTTCTGTTTCAAATCATAAGATGTCAGAATTCTTTCCAAGGAGTGTTGCTAATGCAGTAAACAATGCCCTCAAACCCTGACTAAACTGTTTTATTTTCTGAACCCTGAAACAAAATATCCCTCAGGAGATGGGGGAGGAAAAAAGAGGTCTGTGCTCATTTGATTTAGAACACCGACTGCAGAGAAGAAACTTGAAAGATGTACATTTACAAGAGTGAAGTAAGGCTTCCCCCGGCAAACAGTAAATAATCCTTCTTACTGAAAAAGATACGTAGAACTAGAACCACCAAAATCCCGTTTGGGGGGCAAGTTGGACATCTGTGACACATAGCACAGTTAAAAGAAACCTGTGGTGAGAAGCTGAGAAGGGATACGAACATTGAGTGTTTATATGTCAATAACAGTCCATATGATGGCCTTCAAAATTGCAATCCAGACATATTTCCATAAACATACATATATACGTTTTAGTACTATGAATATAAAAAATTCTATAAAAGAGAATCTCAATTTGTAAATACAGTTGAAGTCGGAAGTTTACATACACCTTAGCCAAATTTCACAATTCCTGACATTTAATCACGTAAAACTTCCTGTTTTAGGTCAGTTAGGATCACCACTTTATTTTAAGAATGTGAAATATCAGAATAATAAGAGAGAGAATGATTTATTTCAGCTTTCATTTCTTTCATCCCATTCCCAGTGGTCAGAAGTTTACATACACTCAATTAGTTATTTGTAGCATTGCCTTTAAATTGTGTTTAACTTGGGTCAAACGTTTCGGGTAGCCTTCCACAAACTTTACCACAATAAATTGGATGAATTTTGGCCCATTCCTCCTGACAGAGCTGGTGTAAACGGAGTCAGGTTTGTAGGCCTCCTTGCTCGCACACGCTTTTCAGTTCTGCTCACAAATTGTCTATAGGATTGAGGTCAAGGCTTTGTGATGGCCCTCCCAATACCTTGACTTTGTTGTCCTTAATCCATTTTGCCACAACTTTGGAAGTATGCATGGGGTCAATTGTCCATTTGAAAGACCCATTTTGCGACCAAGCTTTAACTTCCTGACTGATTTCTTGAGATGTTGCTTCAAATATATCCACATAATTTTCCTACCTCATGATGCCATCTATTTTGTGAAGTGCACCAGTCCTCCTGCAGCAAAGCACCACAAACATGATCCTACCACCCTGTGCTTCACGGTTGGGATGGTGTTCTTCGGCTTGCAAGCCTCCCTCCTTTTTCCTCCAACATAACGATGGTCATTATGGCCAAACAGTTCTATTTTTGTTTCATCACCCAGAGGATATTTCTCCAAAAAGTACAATCTTTGTCCCCATGTGCAGTTGCAAACCATAGTCTGGCTTTTTCATGGCGGTTTTGGAGCAGTGGTTTCTTCCTTGCTGAGCGGCCTTTCAGGTTATGTCGATATAGAACTCGTTTACTGTGGATATTAGATACTTTTGTACTTGTTTCCTCCAGCTTCTTCACAAGGTCCTTTGCTGTTGTTCTGGGATTGATTTGCACTTTTTGCACCAAAGTACATTCATCTCTAGGAGACAGAATGCGTCTCCTTCCTGAGCGGTATAATGGTTGTGTGGTCCCATGGTGTTTATACTTGCGTACTATTGTTTGTATAGATGAACGTGGTACCTTCAGGCATTTGAAATTGCTCCCAAGGATGAACCAGACTTGTGGAGGTCTACAATTCTTTTCTCTGAGGTCAAGCCAAAGAGGCACTACGCGTTTGAAGTAGGCCTTAAAATACATCCACAGGTACACCTCCAATTGACTCAAATTATGTCAATTAGCCTATCAGGAGCTTTCTAAAGCCAGGACATCATTTTCTGGAATTTTCAAGCTATTTAAAGGGCACAGTCAACTTAAACTTCTGACCCACTGGAATTGTGATACAGTGATTTAAGTGAAATAATCTGTCTGTAAACAATTGTTGGAAAAATTACTTGTGTCATGCACAAAGTAGATGTCCTAATTTCAAGGTCGACCAATTAATCGGAATGGCCGATTTAATTAGGGCCGATTTCAAGTTTTCATAACAATCGTAAATCGGTATTTTTGGACACCGATTTGGCCGATTTAAAAAAWATATATATTTTTTTCATTATATATATTTTTTATACCTTCATTTAACTAGGCAAGTCAGTTAAGAACACATTCTTATTTTCAATGACGGCCTAGGAACGGTGGGTTAACTGCCTTGTTCAGGCGCAGAACGACAGATTTTTACCTTGTCAGTTCAGGGATTCATTTTTGCAACCTTTCGGTTACTAGTCCAACGCTCTAACCACCTGCCTTACATTGCACTCCACGAGGAGCCTGCTTGGCAGGCTGACTACCTGTTACGCGAGGGCAGCAAGCAGCCAAGGTAAGTTGCTAGCTAGCATTAAACTTATAAAAAACAATCAATCTTCACATAATCACTAGTTAACTACACATGGTTTGATGATATTACTAGTTTCTCTAGCGTGTCCTGCGTTGCATATAATCGATGCGGTGCCTGTTAATTTCTCATCGAATCACAGCCTACTTCGCCAAACGGGTGATGATTTAGCACTGTCGTTGCACCAAACCTAACCATAAACATCAATGCCTTTCTTTAAAATCAATACACAAGTATATATTTTTAAACCTGCATATTTAGTTAATATTGCCTGCTAACATGAATTTCTTATAATTAGGGAAATTGTGTCACTTCTCTTGCGTTCCGTGCAAGCAGTCAGGGTATATGCAGCAGTTTGGTCCGCCTGGCTCGTTGCGAACTGCGTGAAGTCTATTTATTCCTAACAAAGTCAGTAATTAATTTGCCAGAATTGTACATAATTATGACATAACATTGAAGGTTGTACAATGTAACAGCAATATTTAGACTTAGGGATGCCACCCGTTAGATAAAATATGGAACAATTCCGTATTTCACTGAAAGAATAAACGTTTTATTTTCGAAATTATAGTTTCCGGATTCGACCATATTAATGACCAAAGACTCGTATTTCTGTGTGTTATTATGTTATAATTCAGTCTATGATTTGATATTTGATAGAGCAGTCTGACTGAGCGATGGTAGGCAGCAACAGGCTCGTACTCATTCATTCAAACAGCACTTTCGTGCATTTTGCCAGCAGCTCTTCGCAATGCTTCAAGCATTGAGCTGTTTATGACTACACCCCTATCAACTCCCGAGATTAGGCTGGTGTAACCGATGTGAAATGGCTAGCTAGTTAGCGGGGTGCGCGCTAATAGCGTTTCAATCGGTGGCGTCACTCGCTCTGAGACTTGGAGTAGTTGTTCCCCTTGCAGAGGCGGCTTTTGTGGAGCGATGGGTAATGATGCTACGAGGGTGGCTGTTGTCGATGTGTTCCTGGTTCGAGCCCAGGTAGGAGCGAGGAGTGGGATGGAAGCTATACTGTTACAATGGCAATACTAAAGTGCCTATAAGAACATCCAATAGTCAAAGGTATATAAAATACAAATGGTAGAGAGAGAAATAGTCCTATAATTCCTATAAAAACTACAATCTAAAACTTCTTACCTGGGAATATTGAAGACTCATGTTGAAAGGAACCACCAGATTTCATATTTTCTCATGTTCTGAGCAAGGAACTTAAACGTTAGCTTTTTTACATGGCACATATTGCACTTTTACTTTCCTCCAACACTTTGTTTTTGCATTATTTAAACCAAATTGAACATGTTTCATTATTTACTTGAGGCTAAATTGATTTTATTGATGTATTATATTAAGTTAAAATAAGTGTTCATTCAGTATTGTTGTAATTGTCATTATTACAAATWAAAAAWTAAAAAATAAAATCGGCCGATTAATCGGTATCGGCTTTTTTTGGTCCTCCAATAATCGGTATCGGCGTTGAAAAATCATAATCGGTCGACCTCTAGTCCTAATCGACTTGCCAAAACTATAGTTTGCTAACAAGAAATGTATGGAGTGGTTGAAAAATGAGTTTTAATGACTCCAACCTAAGTGTATGTAAACTTCCGACTTCAACTGTTAACAACCATTATTAGATGAGTTGCTTACATTTCTCCACAATCTACATGTGTGAATTGGAAATGTGTTTTTTTCCCACATATCCCACTCCAGGGTCAGCCATTATCAACGGCAACCCTAGAGCAATTAGGGTTAAGTGCCTTGCTCAACGGCACGTTGGCAGATTTTTCGGCTCAGGGATTCAAACCAGTGACCTTTCAGTTACTGGCCCAACACGCTCTAACCACTAGGCTACCTGCAATATTGATGATGAATTGAGTATTGGTTTTAAAAAGTTGTATTTAAAAAAGGAGATACAGTACGAGTCCTTCGATGACTGCTAAAATCAATATACACAATGGTTTCAAAGTCAGTATTCAGAGGTGAGAAGGGCTTTCCTGCGATAAATAAAGTTTGCCCTATCTGCTCTCTGACATGCTCCACACTCCTTGCATTTAACAGTTTATACGGACTGTGGTTTCCAATACGTTCACCGAAGTAAAAGGGGAGAGAAAGAGAAAACCAGCCAAGCATTTTATAGGCAGAGCAAATGGCTTGGCCACATCGCGTAATGCTCCCTTCCTGGAGTAGTGAGCACGTGTACGTGGAAAGTAGCAGTGCTTAGGTACACATGTGTCTGTTTTTGTTTCAGCTAAGTCAGAGGCTGAATCGATGCAGTTTGACAGGTGATGCACTTGGACTAAACCTGCTAAGAATGGCCTCCGGACACCTCTTGAATATTTGAGGTATAGGGAGCCTGGGTTAGAGCATACAGATACCCACAATGCTCCTTTCCACCTTAGTAAAGGTGGACTTCAGTACAATAGGCCATGTGAAAATACAAATGAGTCAACATCTAAACAGAAAGACAAAATTAATGTTCCAGGACAATAGTACCTATCCGGCTCGAAAGACCAGTGAGAGCTGTAGAGGGCTTTTATACAATAAACAGCCACAGCGTATCCCTAGCTGACATTGCCCAATCTATTGTTCCCGCTTCACTCTCGTTGGCTCGATGCTCATGGTCTGTTGCATGCTTAATTAGATAGGCCACGTGAGTTAATACGATTTGTGATGAAGGCAAAAGCCATAGGTTAGGGGCCACTCTATCCAATACAACTCATCTAATCTGAGGGTCCAATGGAGAAATGAATTGTCTTAAAATCATGGAAGCCAGAGTATTGTGTGGATTACACTAATCTACCTCGTACAGCTAATTGTTTCAAATGAGATAGCGGGATGAAGGA
Source organism: Salvelinus sp. IW2-2015 (assembly GCF_002910315.2). Taxonomy (NCBI): domain Eukaryota; kingdom Metazoa; phylum Chordata; class Actinopteri; order Salmoniformes; family Salmonidae; genus Salvelinus; species Salvelinus sp. IW2-2015. The sequence goes on from NC_036860.1 coordinate 73,892,200, forward strand.
GAGGCAGAATGAAGTAGTGTATAATGCACAAGTCATAACACATGTTCATTACTCAAAATGATGCAGCGTAATTGAGAGTATTACGGTTTGTGTTCTGTGCTGGTGTAGTTAGAGTTCAGTCTAATTTCTCCAACCAATTCAAGTGAAAATAGGCACTGTAAGAGAACCGATTCAAAAGGTACACAGATTGTCTCTTAATTGTGTTTCTGTCATGCCTTGCAGTTGACATGGTTTAATAAGTAGCAGGTGCATATAATTACTTGAATTAGTTCCCCGCAAAAAAATCACAGGATTTTAATTCATTACCATTTATTATAAATATTCAGCACATGCAAATAGCCCTCCACAGTAAATATAAGGTAATTATTTGGATATGCCAGGGATGTACAGTATTGTACAGTGCAGTGTATTATACAGCAGAACTGTGAACTATAAGCAGCACATACATCTGATCATAAAAAGCATCAATGCAACCAACCAACCGCACAATCTCTGCTTTGGTAAAGGTTGGAAAAGATTGTCTGTAAGCCTTGCAGTGACCTCACTTTGTGCAGGTTGCAGAAGTAATTTTAGAGGAATTCAAGTCTTTCACAGTAGAGCAAACTTTGTTTCTCCCAGCTAGAGATTTAAAACACTAAATCTAAAAAGGTACTAAAACACTTTTACACTTGCTAGACACTATCTGAGACTAACTGATGCTTAATTGATGATACAAGTCTGACATTTTGGCCAGATGGCATCTTTCATAATCCCAAAGCTATTGTGATCGTCTGAGAGTAACACGTTGTTATTTTTCCTCTGATAACAGAGTCGCCAAAGAATGGATCGAACCTAGCAATTACCAGATTACGCAACACACTTCACAAAAATGTATAAATAATAATTAGACCAAAACACATCATGGTGCCACATTGTTGACAAAAAAATATGCTCTCTTTAAACATCTCTGGCAGTGATTTCAACCCAAAGTGTTGCTTGTGCCAAGGGGACTTAAGACTGCGCCTTGCCAACAGAGAGGAGGCTTGAGGAGGCTGTTCTAGACCAACCCATGAAGACGCTGCTGAACAACACACACAGMGATGGGACGGCAACATCAGTGCAGTCATGCCAGATGACAAACACTGGAGACAGCGTGTGCAAATAACCAAACAGCAGGAAAAACATTGAGAATCAAATTCAGCTAATCTTCCTGYAGATTGCTGTGAGGCAGGCAGTGCATGAGATTGCCTATCGTCTGCGAGTTTAATTAATTGTCTTAGAAGTCCCGACTTGTATGCTTTCCACACAGGACGAGAACAAAMGACCAAAGGATAGGAGGGGAGGRTTGTCTCTCCAATATTGCAGACCAGASTATGCCCTAGGAATCACTAATGAACTTCATCCAATTTCATTCTAATGGTTATCAGCGGTGATTTGATTCCWCCGGCCTTTGTGTGTARTCATCGATTGTCCCGAGAAAGGTGGGSTGTATAGAGCCCAGYAAACAGCAGGTAATTAKYATTGCTGGACCTTTTGGCAGGATTATACTCAACACAGCTTTTATTAGCCTGCATGAATGGAGGAGGGCGGYATTTATTTCCACRCGTAGAGAGATAACGCTTGCTTCCGTCATAAGTTCTATCATGACTTTCTTTCCAGGATGTATTGCATGACATAATTGAAATGACTGATCTAAATAAAACACATCAGAAGTGACACGGACACATTTGGCCATGGGGAAAGAACATGAAAGCACTTGCAGTTGCATGCCCATAATGCAGCAGGGGGGGGAAAAAATACACATTATTTTAAGGGCATGAAACATGTTTCTTGCTATGACTCGAGAAATCATACTTCATAGACGCTAATAGCATCAGTTCCATGCTTTGAAGAACAGTGGGGGAGACAGTGGTACTGGTATCTCTCTTTTTTGTCGTTCAAAGAATGTACTGCATCCATTCAAATGACTTTTTCCAGTCTAATTTTACCCTGTAATTACATATCCCTGTATTAATAAACCTCATCAGCTGTCAGGGATGAGCACAGTGGGTCCTGAGTAAACATTGCATCAATGTTTAAGCCTCACACACAAAAATGCTTACTGATTACTGAACTCACAGCGGGTGGCTTTCACAATGTACAGTTTGTGCAACCAGAGCATTAATTCACCATTATGGCTCTCACACAGTAGGAGCACATTAGTCACAGGGTTAGAGTGTCACTGAAAGCTCTGTTCTTAATGAGTGTTGTTTGGTGGGGGCGATGATGATAATGGTTATTTGGCAGGGTCTGTTGTTGTTTAATGTTTATGGCGGATGGAATCGTTGCTTCGATCTTCATCATGAAAATGTGTCCTTTTTAATGATAAACAATTTTCCACATGACTTCCCACGCAGTACAAAAGGGCGGGTTGATCTGACCTATGCACTTGGGAGCACTGGGGTCATGTCCTATGATTCACTGATGTCAGTGTACCTGCCTGTCTGTATCATGGTCATAGCAGGGGGCAGGATGCAAGGGTTAAAGGGAAAGCTGACTCATATGAAAGCTGATACTCTGTTAATGTCCCTCTACTGTGGTGCCGGATCACTTACTACAAATGTCACCTCAGTAAGCTGCCTGAGCCTGGCGCTCTGCCCCCTCCGGCCATACAACAGTCAGAGTCAGGCCAGGTAGGGGCACACTCTGTGGGGCAGCAGACACTGTCCCCTAGCCCCTATGGCTCTACTAGTGGAGAGTGACTCACACCGTGGGAAGGTGGACAAACAAATACCATGCCCACTGCAGGCAAGTACTTAACAAATAGATAGAATACAAATGTGGAAGCAGAAATCMATCTCACCAAACTTTGCCCGCTGTATATCGGTGTCTTACTCAGACCAAGTAAGACATAGAGAGAACCTCCAACTGAACTCTTTCACCCTCACACTATAAAGTTCAGTTTGAACATCCACAGAATTGTGCAGAACTGAAGGTCAGTGGTCAACACAATTCTTGAATCCTTCATCTCCAGCAGCTAAGAGAGCTGCTGTACCTGTCCTCGGAGCAACAACTCCCACGCGCACAACTCAAGACTCCAGTGGGGGCGGCTAAGAGGCCAAATCACTCCCCTGATGTCTCAGAGAGTAACAATGTTTTTCAAATCCACGGAGTGGAGAAGGCGAAAAATCTACCTTTCACCGTTCTACCTGATGCATTATTTAACCACATCTTAATGGCACTTAGGAGGCACAGAGGATTGAATAAACTTCAACAGTGCACTACCTAATTAAAACAACCTTTTTATTTATGCACACGGCTGTTGAACTTTTACAAGCCCGGTGGAGATCCAGGTAGTCGTGGAGGCCGGCTCTGCCTGCYCTCCCTGATGGATAGCCAGCCTCTAGGCTCAGCTGTCTCCCCCTGACACAGGATGGCCCGATTGATTACGCCTGCTGCCAGTCTTCCTSAGAACTGCCAATACTCCCTATCAAGAGTCAGACGTGGAAGGCCATGCCAAAATAAAGGCATCAAGTGTGTATCTAGAATTACCAAGCCTACCTCCCCCAGACAGAGAGGCATGGCCAGCAGATGGATCCAACCGCTGACTGACAGAGGATAAGCCCTGGTTGCCTGAAATGTCATATGCTCTGAGCCTGTCTCTTATACACATCTAGATGTGTATAAGAGACAGGGTTTAGGCACAGTGTAGGAGCCTGATACTGGCGTACACTTCAAGAAATGAAACAGAGTTCATACAGCCTGTGTCTCTACCACACAAAGGAACTTTTCCACAGAGAAAATAGAGCCAGGTGATCGTTATTGAAAACTGAATATGAGGGACAATGAATCARTCTGAATATGAGGGWCAATGAATCARTCTGAATATGAGGGTCAATGAATCAATCTGAATATGAGGGTCAATGAATCAATCTGAATATGAGGGTCAATGAATCAATCTGAATATGAGGGTCAATGAATCAATCTGAATATGAGGGTCAATGAATCAATCTGAATATGAGGGTCAATGAATCAATCTGAATATGAGGGTCAATGAATCAATCTGAATATGAGGGACAATGAAAAGTGAACAAAAGGAAAGTGTATATCGAGACAACATGCACCCCTTTTCTGCAATTAATTCTGCCACACAGCATTTACCATAGCATCTAAGACTACAGTGAGCAAATTGCTGTATAATTACATGCTAAAAGTTAGACAATTACAGCCATCCTGTCTTCTTTTTCTTCCACAGAAACAGCTGCATAATCACATGTAAATTAGCTCGGAGGWTGTAATCGCSGACATATTTGAATGRCATTCTTAAAATCACAGAGGAGCAGTTTCAGTCTCACATCACTTATTCCAGCATTAAGAATAACAACAGATCAGGTAGAAATAAAAGTGTTAAGTCATTAATGCATCATGCAGCYTGGAAGACAAAATGYGTCTCTTTTGAGGTTGACAAGGAAATATCTGACATTTATTACAAACTCTGCAATGGATGTTATRGGGGGTATTCTTTGAGTTAATCCCCCTTTGTGCTCATCCTTGTTTATATATATTGTGSTCTTAGYACTAGCATTSGATTCTCACAATCTGTTCCAGGTGTCCCTGAGATTTTCTGCAGTAGGTCATGCGTATATTGTGAGGGGKAGTYGGATGATCAGTGTAGACATCCACCGCCAGCCCAGGTAATGGGAAACCAYATGACTCATTGTAACRGGAGAAACYAWGCCTAGACACAGCAGAGAAGTCTCCTTTTCCTGCTCCTTACTGCTGTGTCTCCTGGTGACGGCGTATCAGTAGGCAAATCAGCTTAGTCATTGACCCTGTGCCCTCTGGCGCTCATTAGGCCTGGCTCTGACAGTGATGGAGGGGTGGGCTTGTCCCGAAGTCTGCTACTGACACTGGAAACACRGGTCAGAGCTGGTGGGTGGCTGGCGAGATTAGCGTGCAGCCAGACAGCTCTCTGGTGTATCATGCCCCGGGCGAGCTTGCCTTCTGCATGAGAGGCTTCTCTGGGACTTAGTCGGGAACCCAACACCCCCCCCCCCCATACTATCTCCGCTCTTGTTACCCTGGATAATGGAGGACAAACTAGAATCGGAGAGAGTGGCTACACAGAGTGATGTCATGTGGCTCAGGCAAGCACTCAAGGCATTATGGGCCCAACGTGCTGAGTGCCCCGAAATGAGAGAGAATCAACCGGAGCTTTCTGGCAGTTTCCACAGCGCGGGCACACGTTGGAATGGTACATCAGTACSAGAGTACTGGGACACACATCAAACAGTGATCTCTGAAATGCTATTTTTTACTGACTAGTCCTAGGGTAATCCCTGTTTTTATATAGTGCATATGACACAATATTCACCAGGATTGCATTACATGAAATGAAGCTCAACTGACTGTAGGGTAGATGTACGCGGTTGTGTATGAAAGTGAGGGAAAGTTTGACATGGTGTGTTTGAACTCCTCCTCTCACTTTGAGGCTGCCATTTTATGCTCAGCAGTGCTACAGATTACGGCCCACTTTGATCTTATCATTTTAATATCATCCATTGGCGATAATTGGAAGTTGGCTAAACAGCACCTCCCAGTGTGAAATCTAGCTGAGATCTTACCAAAAGTAATTGCATCATCTGSTACATGTGTGTGCTGTAAGCATTGTTGTCTTTAAATCAGCCTGAATAGCTGCTGCCTTCTCATTGACAGTGTAAAAAGGGAGGTTACCCAATAAATCCAATGGCAAGTAGTGGCCAATCAATCAATCAATCATGGTAACCATGCCATTAACATCAGTTTACTTTGCCTTTCTTCATGGCTAAATGGATATATGCTTAATCATTAGTCACTGAGATGTCTTAGGTTGGCACATATCAAATAAATAAAGACACATTACTGTCATCACGATTCCTGCAACTTGAGTGAGACCTCAGTCAGGACTAGTGGGAGTTGAAAATCTGTTTAGTTTCACAGCAAGCAAAATTATTTTCAGATTCGCAAATTTCCCCCGTCTTTCCATGGATCCCACAAGGGGACTGGATTCACAGAGCTGATACTAGCTGCAGAAGCTGACGCATTCAGAGGATTTTTGTCGCCCAGCTCTGTGCTACTGTTCACTGCACTTCTATAAATACTCCAACGTGCAGCGTTAAGACAAAAGACAAAATACATTMGATGACTTGATTGCTTGCGATAGAAAAAAAGGAAGAAAAAAACAGAAGGACAGAAAGAAGAGAGACTTCAGGATCTAAAGATAAAGCGTGCAGGAGGTGTCTTTCTTGGAATATGTGGGATGTGTGGCTAATTTCATTCTTTTCTAGGGGCGGGTGTGAACACTATGGAATGGTGAAGCTTCACCCACATACAGCAGTTTATGGGACGGAGCGGAGYGAGCTGGTTGGCTAGAGGCTCTTGTGGTATTTAATCAGGCTCCCCAGGCCATTACCTCAGCGGGGTGGGGGGGTGCAAACACTGGGTATTGTCTTCACTCTAATTCCAGGCTATCTTTTATTAAACCGGCATGACAGACCGGGAAAAGGAATCTTTCTTTTGCAACATAGAAAGGTATAGCAAGGGAAAAGGAGAGGCATATTCAGAGCAGGTGCATAAACTGTCACGTTCTTGGAAATGAGCGGACCAAGGCGCAGCGTGAGTATAGTTCCACATATTTATTTAAGTGAAACTAACAAAAACAAATAACAAAACTTACAAAGACCGGGAGGACGTAGTGCCCAAACACACTAACACAAACAATCAATATCCCACAAATGCAGGTGGGGTAAAGCCTACCTAAATATGATCCCCAATTAGAGGCAACGATTACCAGCTGCCTCTAATTGTGAACCACACAAACCACCAACCTAAATCTATAAACTAGATAAACCCCACCCCCCCAGTCACGCTCTGACCTAAACACCATAGAGAACCGAGGACTCTCTATGGTCAGGGCATGACAGTACCCCCCCCCCCCCAAAGGTGCGGACTCCGGCCGCAAAACCTGAAACCAAATGGGGAGGGTAGGGGGGGTGACTAGTGTCGGTGGCGGCTCCGGTGCAGGTCTTTTCCCCCCGCCCAGACCACGGGTCCGGCCATGGAGCCGGGTAGAACGCCGTGCCCGGACTGGGCATCGGCGCAGAGGAGGACCCCGGCCATGGAGCTGGGTTGGACGCCACACCCGGACTGGGCACCTGTGCCGAGGAAGGCTCTGGCCATGGAACTGAGTTCGCCGCCGTGCCTGGACTGGGCATTGGCGCAGAGGAAGGCTCCGGCCTTGGAGCTGGACTGGAGGTTCCGGACTGTGAACCGTCGTCGGAAGCTCTGGACTGTGAACCGTCGCCGGAAGCTCTGGACTGTGAATATGCACTGGAGGCCTAGTGTGTGGAGCTGGTACAGGGGGCACCGGATTGGTTACATGCACTTCAGGGCAAGTGCGAGGAGCAGGCACAGGACGTACCGGACTGGGGAGGCGCACTGGAGGCCTAGTGCGTGGAGCCGGCACAGGTGGTACCGGACTGGTGACACGCACTTCAGGGAGAGTGCGGGGAGCGGAGACAGGATGTACCGGACTGGGAAGGCGCACTGGAAGCCAGATGCGTGAAATCGGTGCAGTTGGCACCGGACTGGTGTCACGCTCTTCAGCACACCTGTACGGCAGCATTCTCATCGCTACCACCTACCTAAAAAGCCTACCTAAATATGATCCCCAATTAGAGGCAACGATTACCAGCTGCCTCTAATTGGGAACCACACAAACCACCAACCTAGAAATCTATAAACTAGATAACCCCCCCAGTCACGCTCTGATCTAGAGAACTGAGGGCTCTCTATGGTCAGGGCGTGACAACAACAGGGATTTTAATTAGCAATTCAACTATTCAATTACAGAGGATTTGAATAGCACTTATTTCTAATATTTGACCTTCTGTTTTAATTACAGGTGTGAAACCCATTAACAGAAAACAATTTTGTTATATCAAACTATATAGAGCATAGTAAAATACGGCTACAGCTGAGATCAACAATGAAGAATAAGGACTTTTTAAATTTAGAAAATTTCAGTTCGGACTTGCCAGCCAACCTGTTAATTTGGAGCTTGGCAAGGCGTCTGAGGTTAAGTAGAACAGGCTTTGAGTGCTTGACCGGGTGTCACTGACTGCATCTGCATGTCTCTGTGGGAATGAGCTCTTACAGTGTACTTTAATCACCATGTGTATTTAGTGTACTCTAGTCGAAAGCAAACAATCAGTACATTGCCAATTGTAGTAGTATTGGTATGGTGCATTAAAGGGCAGAGAATTTGCGTATTTTAAATCACTAGTAACATTCTAGACCCACCATTACTTTCGGTGCATAGATGTCTAAATTGATTCTGATTTGACTCCCGAATAACAGTCTTTGGCCAGAACCAMGTCTGCTGTGCCAGTAAAACTGTCAATTTTGTGTTATTCAGAGTGCCAATTAATATTGAAAACATGGGCCAACGTCCAAGACAAACACAAAATATTTGTCTTTAACCTTGACTAATGATTCTAAAGGAACACTTTGGTTTTCATCCAAACATTAATGACTCCAATGAAACCATTCAGGGAGGAAAAATCATAGCTCACATGCAATGAACAAACTCAACAACCTAGAAATATGCCAACCAGAAAACATTTCCTTAGTCAGTTGGACCAGTTGAAAACAACATGTACGTTCCTAACTTAACCTACCGTGTGGCGGAAAAAACGATTCCATTGTCACGCATTTGCAGACAAGACTTATAACAGAACTCACTTCTGACAGATTAATGTGTGGCATTTCGGCAGGTGTGAGCTCAACTCGGGAAAATGGCTTCGGGTGAGATCAGGAGGGACTGGCATGGTAGACTCTCAGTTCTTTCCCTTAGTGTTGGGTTAATGCAGCTGTGCCACTAAAGCTGTCAGGACTTGTAATAGCACTGAAGATGTACAGCTGCCAGCACTAAAAGGCTATTACTGGTGCTACTGTGAAACTCAAATAAGTACAGCAACAAATATGATGGAGTGAGAGGCAGGGATACACCCAGAGTGACAGCCAAGATGTGATGGGAAAATATACAGCGACAGAAACGATGCATAATAATATACTGCAATCCATGTCAAACAAAACTAGAATTAGATTCAATAATTTACTGTACTTACGCTCATCTTGTCTGAAAGTAGAAAACAAAAACACCCCCTTACTTATCAAGCAAAACAATTGGTTTAATCTATATCTATTGTTTATCAATTAGTCTAAAGACAGACCATAATCTGAATGGGTTCCTTGTCACAACAAATGCTTTGATACGTATTAAACTTGACTTTCCTTAGTATTATTTCGTATTTTAAATCCTACAATCTTCACYCTCCATYCAAMTMATTTCCACATACAGCACAATGCCACYAGCACCAATTATACAAACAGAGTTGCTTGTTAGCGTATATTAGCATTTAATTATCTTGTTAAGCACAACATGATGGAATATTAATTTGCAGGCTTAGCATTCTGAACCAGCGCACCACGCTCCATGACATCTAATTAGTCAAAGTCATTGTGCAGGTTAGTCAGGTCACACAAGTTTTAGAAAGGCTYTCATCATCGTTCTGTTGCTGATGCTAACCATGATCTGCTCTCCAGTCCAGACCTTCATAGTGGATAGAGGATACAGGAAGAATGTAATGACTTCAGGTCTGTTGTCATTTGAAGGGCGAAATGACTTCTGAAAGCTAAGTATCGTWCTGTCAAGCTATCTCCAATATCTTATCTGAAAGTGGARCACAATGCTTTTCCCAAGATATGCACACAGCTGAATGTTAATAGCATAACGCGTAATGCTTTGTAGCTAGCTATTTCCATTTCCACAGCATAAAGACATGGTGAAATTGAATCATAATGGACAGGCAAAACCAGCCGAGGAATGGCAACATACCCTAGAGTGTATTTTCTTTCTCTAACCCATGCGTTTCTTTATTCCTTTATGTTCTAGAATCAGAGGCCCTCTGAGGAGAAGACAAAGAGGACTTACTATATTCAGTACAATGTAGGCCATGCGCCTTCAAGCAMGGGTCAGGCCCCACAGTGGATAGATACTATGGTCATGCTCTGGAAGAGAATCAGAGAGTACCCACCAAACCCACAGAGAACAGCTTGGCCTTGTTATACATTGTTAAAGACACTCAGTAATAAAACAAACACAACCATGTAAAAAGTCACAATTACATTAGGCTGTTATGTAACAACTATTTTTCAGAGTATTTCAATTTTTTTGACGCTACTCATCTGTGCAGAGATGGAAAATGATGCTTCAGTTATTGTTTCATTTTTATTTACTGTGTAGTAGAAGTGTATTTAACAATTCCAAGAGTTATGCAATTTATTGTTAAACAATCTTTTTATTGTTTCAAGTTGAATTATATCACCAAWACGGCAGTGAACCATAAAATCAAAAGAGCTTGATTAAATTAAATGTAACATTGTCCTGTAAAGTCCACAGTAATACATTTAAGTATAATCATCTATTTCTAGCCAGCCTGATTTTAAAGAGCAACGCAACTATCTCCTAGTTGACAGGGAACGGTCAGAGCAGACTGACTGGGGGCTATCAGAAATGATGCAGCCGACTGACAGATTTCAACATACCAATGGTGAACCAGGAAGTCAGGCAGGGGATATTAACATCTCTCATTACCATACTAAGAGTGTGTGTTAGGACCTAGACTAAGCAACTGCCACAGACCAGAGCAAGGTGGGCGCCCAAGGTCAGAGTCAAAGTCTGATCTTCCACACTGAATCTAAATCAATCTAATGAGATAATAATAGACAATGACATTTTTAATGAGCAGAGTCATGATCACCATTAAAACAGTAGCAATCAAACAAGGATGACATGCTACTTGGCCTGTGCTCTGCAGATCCATCCCTGAGCGGAGAAGTTTCCAGTAGAGTAGGCTTTACAACTGGGACTGATAAATTAATAAGCCACACTCATATAAAGTTTATATCCATGTTTTCCACCGGTAGTCAGAGATTTTAGTACTGGTGAGTTGTGTGTGACACGGCATCAGCTTCTCCGTCCAATACGAGTGTGAGTGAGCATTCACAGTATGGAACTAAACTACAGTAAAGGACCTAGTAAACCATAAATCTGTATACATGTTGTGCAGTTATCATGACTCCCCAATCCGTTGGCAGTGTTCTACACACAGATACCAACACAGTCTGATACTGTGACACTCGAGATGTGTAATGTCTCGAAGGAAAAACATTTTTTTTGCATGTGTGTTCTGGACGTTCAGTGCAATTCCCCTTTAGTKGACATGTTGTCATGACGGCCTGTCACTTTGAGGAATGGCTCGCCATTGTCATGCCGATGGGCAGTGGGAATTGGTTGCACAGCTGGAGTTATGTTAAGCATAAAGCGAAGTGACAGAAATGCTAATCAAGTATCAAAACTGACACTGCATTCCCATCGGTGCACATCAGACCTTCAATGATTTATTAGCCAAAGTGAACGCATGTGTCAGTGTTGTGAGTGTCTCGTGGGTAAACCCAGCCCTCGCCAAGGTGCACCACTTAGCCACTCCCCCCATTCCCCCTCAAGCATGGTCAGCACTCTTCACTGGGGCCGCTGATAGCACCGCAGAGGAGTAACTCTCAATATAGATGAGATGCAAACAATCTATCTACCTAACTCACTCCTTGTGTACTAAAAGGGGCCACTATGAGAGTACAAGGAAGTAGAGGGTGTGTGTATGCCCACCTCAAATGTGTTCCACTGCTGAATAAGTCTTGTTGACCTCTTCTCTCCCCTGTCTCCCCTTCCATTGGCTGTCCCTGGATCTGAGAGGGGGGAAGAGAGCTGCAGCAGACCCCAATTATCTCAGTGTTATTCACAATCCCTCATTCACCTCCCCAATCGCCGTCTACACCTGCATTCATTTTAGTCAGGATATTCCTTTCGGAGCCTTGGGGATCCGGAGGTGGAGAGGTTAAACACTGCACARCTCAACTGAATTTGGCATTAGAACTGAGGGGATGAAACTTAAAAGACAGCTGGCTCTGCTTTTCCCATACTGAATATGATTTCCATCGTGGACCGAGTGAGAAAGGTGTCTGTTTGCTGTGTCTCCATTCTGTTGTTGCCAATTAATACTGAGCTTCTTTGTGATGATTCTGGAACGAGGCCTGGTTTGACGCATAAACAATGCTATGGTGCATAATTTAGATTGGGTGTTAAAAAAAAGAAAGGAAACATGAGATCCTTTCACTCTCCTGGTTGCCTCAAAATTCCTTKCTGTTGACTATAAAGCCCAATTCTAAATAATGAGATCACTTACCATTGAGCAGCTGAGAACAGTTTATTGGGATATTGTTATGCTAGCACAATACCGAACACTGCAAACCGTATTTAAGGATTTGCATGAAGTGCAATTCTTAATGCCCTCATATTTCATCCTTTAGCRTCCATCAACCAAATGTATGCCTAAATATGTAACAGATATAATGACTTTGGCTTCCCCCATATGCATTAAAGAATATTCACACATAGTGATAAATATTGGAACAGCTGGTTTATGCATAATTCATATGTCTTAACATCTGAGAGAATGGCCGCCCCCGCCAAGCCGTTTTATTGGTTCCCCCGCAAATCAAGACCAAGTCCCTGCTGCCAAGTTTTGCAGCCATAGYGGGCCTGTTCATTTTTAATAGCGAGGGGAGAGAAATAGAATTCATAATGATGTTGGTTATTTAGTGGGGCAGACCAACATGTTGCCTTTTTCCTTGAGCAAAGTATGAATCATCATAGACTTTCCACATTGAAAATATTCTCATTCAGCACAAACAAAAACACACAGACAGACTGACAGGCTGACACAAAACATAATGCACGCACGCACACACACAATTCTCCAAGGACTATTTTTTTGTTGAGTCCGCCACTACCTTTGATGTTGATCACCATTAAAAAGGCTGCTTTGTTTATGTGTGTAATTAATACCAAGTCTTTGATTACTGCCATTTTTAGAACAGGAGAGAAAATTGATATTCCACTCCTTGTGAAGTTCTCTTTCTCCACAACATAATCAAGTGATACAGGGATGGGCAAAATCTCTACTTTTCAATTGCACACAATACCGTCCTCCCTCGCTCCTGCTCTTTTGTGACAAGAGGTCTATACTGTTGAAATAGTCATGGTCTCCTGTGAGTAAGGTGAATGCTTTTCTGTGTTATGGACAGTGTGAACCATTGTTGCATGAGAGTAGCCCCAGGCAGTTTATGCTTCATAAGGAAAGTGAAGGTGAGAATGCAGTGGGAGATTGGTGTATAAACAATATGGAGAAGGGTATAAGAAGAGGACTGTGCATTTCCAAGGCAAGTTTTGTAATTGTCAGAAACACTGTAAATCACAAGCTCTAACAGAGAGCTTGCTGAAAGGTTTTTACTCCCTAGAGTATCTGTTGCTCAAATATGCTACCTGTCCTGTCTAAATACAGACATCTGCCTCAGTGATTCAGCATTACTGGAGCTCTTTCTGCCTAAAAATCACTACCGTCCCGGGTTTATACACCACAACATGATTCATTTACGATCAATGGTTTCATACATTTTATAAAACTCTAAGTATATGGCTCTAACCCATAATGAAGGTCTTTAAAGATAAGCTACAGAAGGGTTAACAGTTATGTAGCTTTTCCATGTCTCTCTAAGTGATTGTTGGCAAGTGTAGTGGCCAATTCCCCATAACTATATATAAAAAAAAAAGTTTATGGGTCATTTTTTCAAAGCAGCTGTGCTCGTGTAACATCTACAGGGAAGGTTGGTTATGAAAGGCCTCTGAGAAACGCTTCAAAAACAGCCTTTACAGTAAATGCACCCTGGGATCAGAGCAGGCTGGATGGAGGAGCTATAGGAGGACGGGCTCATTGTAATGACTGGAATGGAATAAATGGAACGGTATTAAACCCATCAAACATGTGAAAACCACATGTTGGACTTTGTTCCATTTATCCTAGGAAACATAGTTGATGATTCTCAAATGCTGTAGTCATGACAATACAAATATTGAATAATGAAGGCTCTGATATATACACCCTTGTGCTATATTTACAGCGTGAAATATAAGTAAAATGTTTAACATTGTGTAAGGAACTCATTTTACCACTATTGTTGAAAATGATGTTGTGCAGTGCTCCTTAGAAATGCAAGGGCTTTGACTCCAGTGGCACCTGAATGAAATGTGCTTGTTGGATCTAGTTGATTATTGAGGGCTACATCAAGATAAACACATGCTGACAAGAATAATAATTATCCTGTCTGACCAAATACGCATCATTTGATGAAAGGAAATCTTTCATCATACTGCTGCAAAGCCGAGATGTGATGGGAAGGAAAGGGCTGTCTGAGAATAGGTTATTTCCAATTTACAAGCTTCGTTTTCCTGTATGGTTGTGACGGCTTCATATCGGGTATACACTACCGGTATAAAGTTTCAGAACACCTACTCATTCGAGGGTTTTTCTTTATTTTTACTATTTTCTACATTGTAGAATAATAGTGATGACATCAAAACAATGAAATAACACAAAAAAAGTGTTAAACAAATCAAAATATATTTTAGACTCTTCAAAGTAGCCACCCTTTGCCTTGATGACAGCTTTGCACACTTGGCATTCTCTCAACCAGCTTCACCTGGAATGCTTTTACAACAGTCTTGAAGGAGTTCCTACATATGCTGAGCACTTGTTGGCTGCTTTTCGTTCCCTCTGCGGTCCGACTCATTCCAAACCATCTCAATTTGGTTGAGGTCGGAGTATTGTGGAGGCCAGGTCATCTGATGCAGCACTCCATCACACTCCTTCTTGGTAAAATAGCCCTTACACAGCCTGGAGGTGTGTTTGGTTATTGTCCTGTCGAAAACCAAATTATAGTCCCACTAAGGGCAAACCAGATGGGATAGTGTATTGCTGCAGAATGTTGTGGTAGCCATGCTGGTTAAGTGTGCCTTGAATTCTAAATAAATCACTGACAAAGTCACCAGCAAAGCACCCCCACACCATAATACTTCCTCCTCCATGCTTTACGGTGCGAAATACACATGCGGAGATCATCCATACACCCACACCACATCTCACAAAGACACGGTGGTTGGAACCAAAAATGTCTAATTTGGGCTTTCCACTGGTCTAATGTTCATTGCTCGTGTTTCATGGCCCAAGCAAGTCTCTTCTTCTTATTGGTGTCCTTTAGTAGTGGTTTCTTTGCAGCAATTTGACCATGAAGGCCTGATTCACACAGACTCCTCTGAACAGTCGATGTTGAGATGTGTCTGTTAATTGAACTCTGTGAAGCATTTATTTGGGCTGCAATTTCTGAGGCTGGTAACTCTAATGAACTTATCCTCTGCTGCAGAGGTAACTGTGGGTCTTCCATTCCTGTGTGCGGTCCTCATGAGAGCCAGTTTCACTATAGCGGTTGATGTTTTTTGTGACTGCACTTGAAGAAACTTTCAAAGTTCTTGACTGACCTTCATCTCTTAAAGTAAAGATGGACTGTCGTTTCCCTTTGCTTATTTGAGCTAATCTTGCCATAATATGGACTTGGTCTTTTACCAAATAGGGCTATCTTCTGTATACCACCCCTACCTTGTCACAACAACTGACTGGCTCAAACGCACAAATGAACTTAAGGCACACCTGTTAATTTAAATGCATTCCAGGTGACTACCTCATAATGCTGGTTAAGAGAATGCCAATAGTGTCCAAAGCTGTCAAGGCAAAGGGTGGCTATTTGAATAATCTCAAATCTCAAATATATTTTGATTTGTTTAATACTTTTTTGGCTACTAAACTCTGCAAAAAAAGAAACGTCCTCTCACTGTCAACTGCGTTAATTTTCAGCAAACTTAACGTGTAAATATTTGTATGAACATAACAAGATTCAACAACAGACATAAACTGAACAAGTTCTACAGACATGTGACTAACAGAAATGGAATAATGTGTCCCTGAACGAAGGGGGGATCAAAATCAAAAACAACAGTCAGTATCTGGTGTGGACACCAGCTGCATTAAGTACTGCAGTGCATCTCCTCCTCATGGACTGCACCAGATTTGCCAGTTCAGGCTGTTAGATGTTACCCCACTCTTCCACCAAGGCACCTGCAAGTTCCCAGACATTTCTGGGGGGAATGGCCCTAGCCCTCACACTCCAATCTAACAGGTTCCAGACATGCTTAATGGGATTGAGATCCGGGCTCTTCGCTGGCCATGGCAGAACATTGACATTCCTGTCTTGCAGGAAATCACGCACAGAACAAGCAGTATGGCTGGTGGCATTGTCATGCTGCGGAGTCATGTCAGGATGAGCCTGCAGGAAGGGTACCACATGAGGCAGAAGGATGTATGCATTCCCTGTAATGCACAGCATTGAGATTGCCTGCAATGACAACAAGCTCAGTCCGATGATGCTGTGACACACCACCCCAGACCATGACGAACCCTCCACCTCCAAATCGATCCCGCTCCAGAATACAGGCCTCGGTGTAACACTCATTCCTTCGACGATAAACGCAAATCCGACCATCACCCCTGGTGAGACAAAACTGCGACTCGTCAGTGAAGAGCACTTTTTTCCAGTCTTGTCTGGTCCAGCGACGGTGGGTTTGTGCCCATAGGCAACGTTGTTGTCGGTGATGTCTGGTGAGGACCTGCCTTACAACAGGCCTACAAGCCCTCAGTCCAGCCTCTCTCAGCCTATTGCGGACAGTCTGAGCACTGATGGAGGGATTGTGCGTTCCTGGTGTAACTCGGGCAGTTGTTGTTGCCATCCTGTACCTGTCCCGCAGGTGTGATGTTCGGATGTACCGCTCCTGTGCAGGTGTTGTTACACGTGGTCTGTCACTGCGAGGACGATCAGCCGTCTGTCCTGTAGCGCTGTCTTAGGCTTCTCACAGTACGGACATTGCAATTTATTGCCCTGGCCACATCTGCAGTCCTCATGCCTCCTTGCAGCATGGCACGTTCACGCAGATGAGCAGGGACCCTGGGCATCTTTCTTTTGGTGTTTTTCAGAGTCATTAGAAAGGCCTCTTTAGGGTCCTAAGTTTTCATAACTGTGACCTTAATTGCCTACTTCACGACCGTTCCACAGGTGCATGTTCATTAATTGTTTATGGTTCATTGAACAAGCATGGGAAACAGTGTTTAAACCCTTTACAATGAAGATCTGTGAAGTTATTTGGATTTTTACGAATTATCTTTGAAAGACAGGGTCCTGAAAAGGGGGCATTTCTGTTTACATTTACATTTTACATTTTAGTCATTTAGCAGACGCTCTTATCCAGAGCGACTTACAGTAGAGTGCATACATTTTATTACATTTTTACATACTGAGACAAGGATATCCCTACCGGCCAAACCCTCCCTAACCCGGACGACGCTATGCCAATTGTGCTTCGCCCCACGGATCTCCCGGTTGCGGCCGGCTGCGACAGAGCCTGGGCTCGAACCCAGCCCAGCCTGGGCGCGAACCCAGAGACTCTGGTGGCGCAGCTAGCACTGCGATGCAGTGCCCTAGACCACTGCGCCACCCGGGAGATCAGCTGTTTAGCTGAGTTTACATGATTCCATGTGTTGTTTCATTGTTTTGATGTCTTCACTGTAATTCCACAATGTAGAAAATAGTAAAAATAAAGAAAAACTCTTGATTGAGTAGGTGCTCTAAAACTTTTGACCGGTAGTGTATATTTAGGTGATAGTCCCTGAACACAACACATGACTCTCCAAAGCCAAGATGCACAATGTCAAAGATTCTGGACTGATATGCTTCTGACTGTCACTGTACACATCTAGTCTTTTTACAAGGCACAATTATCGAACCTCACTGACGAAAGAAACCACTTGAGATTGAGCTTCTTGTTTGGAGGAAGTAGTCCTGTGAAAAGCAGCAGGTCAGGATAAACAGGCTTTACTACAAGCCTTTATGAGGTCACTGAAGAAGTTGATGTGTGACCCTGCACATGACTCTACATACAGTACTTATCTTGCACAGACATACCATAAGGATCAGAAGATATGTGACGGAACACTAGCTAAACTATCCTACTGGGAATAATACATTTAATTAGTGTTCACACAGCCCATGTTTTGGAGAGAGAGGGGGAAAAAACCTGGCTAGTCTTTTCTAGAGATATCCTTCTTCCCCATAATAAATCTGTCCACGTCTCCCATCCAAACAGCTCCAATATGCCAGGGAGAGAATTTACAGTGCATCTCTGATTTGTTTGCTGCTATTAATGGGGCAGTGAGGAAGGAAGTGGTCTGTGGCTGCCAGCGCAATATCTGACCTCTGAGAGTGCATTAAATCAAGCTATTAGGGGCCGCTGCAATAAAGAGGACAGCCAAGGAAGGCAGAGTGCTCTCTCCAAAACAAACATGCCCCAGCCAGACACAAATTCAGGCTGGGATCACAACCTCAGGCTGGGCTGATATGGTTTTATAGGGGGTGCCTTGGTGACAGTCAGTCAATCCAGTGGGTTGTCAGTTCTGGTCGGGTGCAAGCCAAATTGATGAACCAGCACAGCGGGCAGCATTGTAGAATGTTAAGAAATGCATGGTTGATGCTGGGGCCAGGAGTTTTCCTAGCCACATGACATTATTAGGAAATATTCCTGTCCTTATTGAAGCTCTATTGGAACATTTTTCTGTATTAAAACATTTACTTTCCTTATAATAAAGAAATACATTATCATTGACAATTATTTTCATCTAGGAGTGGGTGAAGATGACTATTTGGTGTATCTTACACTTCTCCACATGCACAGGTCCACAGGCCTGACTGCTTTTTAAATAATTGGGTCTGTGCCATAGGAGGAAAGAAATTACATTCATTATCACACCAGGACTGCTCTAGTGAGTTTCACAAATTGACAGACCATGTGGTGGACTTTGCTGTGTCTTTCAGACTCAGATAATGGACAAGTATGGTAGAAAAAGGCCCTTGACTCGTGAAACAAAAGGAACTAAAATCGGGGAATGCCAGGGCCATGTCTGGCTCTGTGGGGCACCATTTATTTGAGTTGGGGGGCATGCCCTTTCAATGTCAAGGCTTGTCTGAACACTATAGTGTTTTTCACTGATATTCATTACCATACTCCTGTATTACTAGGGCTAGTCTTCGAATGCCTTTCTGAAGACGCTGTCGCAATATGAAAAAGTTACATTACCTACCTTCTCTTTTCCTGTTCAAACTCGTGAGGATACGGGGGACAGATCATTTTGACTTACACTACAATAACCTAAACTCAACCTACATTGCAGTCTGACGGTGGCCTGAGTGGACTGGTTTGGGAGCAAGAAGCAGCATCCAGTATTTCAACCGTATCTAAGGCGATTTTACCAAAAAGTTGAGACATTTACAAATAAACTGGTGCACTCAGTCAAGCAAAGACATCTATGATTGAATTGTGAATCGCGTTTACGGTGGAATTATTATGTACAGGAACTTTGCTATATCAGAATGTGAACAACTCATCAAAAGACTATTGGCAAATCACCTGTCAGAACAATTTAGAGACAAGGTGTGGCTAATCTGAGTGTGAAGGCTCCCGGTGAGAGCAGTAGTCCAATGAAGCTGTTACATTACAACAACTAAAAATGCCCAATGCCATCATGCACTGATGATGAAACACTTGAATACGGATAACTAGAACGTAGTAGAATGAAGACAATTGGGGAACTAATGCAATTATCATTCAAGTTTAACCAAATGCCATACTGTATGGAACAATTAATGAGATCTACAAAGACCTTTTCCGCTTCACAATATTTATAGTAAAGCGCACAAAAAAGCTAAAAAAACAAGAGATAATGCAAACAACTGTCTATATCTCATGAATGGGAAAATAATCAGTTATAATTTTAAGACTAATCTTTTTTTCTTTTTAAGTCACTCATAGTGTGGAAATATATATAAAACACAGAAAAATCACACTTTTGACTGCACTAGGCTTTTAAGAGTGTTAGTCTCTTCATCTATGGGTGGTACCGTGGGATGTCTATCGCCTTTTTGGTTTGACTTTGGACATTCACTCGTCTCGAACACACAACAACACACACCTTGTCACATTCGTTGATAGAAGGATTGGACCAAGGTGCAGCATGGTAGACGTACATCTTACTTTTATTTGATGACACCGAAAAAACAACAAATACAAAATGAAACGCACAGTTCTGTAGGGCTGGAAAGCAACAGTACAAAAACAAGATCCCACAAACTAAAGGTGGAAAAAAGGCTGCCTAAGTATGATCCCCAATCAGAGACAACGATAGACAGCTGCCTCTGATTGGGAACCATACCCGGCCAACAAAGTAATAGAAAAACTAGAATGCCCACCCAAATCACACCCTGACCTAACCACATAGAGAAATAAAAAGGCTCTCTAAGGTCAGGGCGTGACACCCCTCTCACAGCTTTAGAGTTGGGTTAGCCCAACAGACAGGTGAGAGGGAGAGTGATCATATTACACCTGGAGTAGCCTATAAGAGAAAATGCCTCAGTTCTAAAAATGTACTTCAATAACATCCACTAGAATGCAGACCGACGCATCAAGCAGCCAATGGCTGACTGAGTGAACTAACCAAACACAGCATCTTTGTTTTGATCGGATTCCGCCGTGAGCAACCATCAGTGGTTTGTAGGCACGTTTCAGTGTTTTACACTGTCTTGCCACCACAAACCAAAAATCTACTGAAAGGAAAAACATAAAATGGGTGTGTTTGTGCAGATCCATCTGTGTGGAGGGAAGGAGCCAGCTAAGTGAGTCCCAACTATTAAATAGCATGAAGAAACACATGCAACATTAGTAGCAAGGCAAATGTAACTATCTGTTATTAAACACAAGGTGTAAAATTCCTTCCTCTTGCATCGCACTGTTGGTTAACTAATTATTATGCAACATTAATTTTGAAACCCTGAAGCGTTTGTTGAGTTTACCCAAGGTGCAGAGAGTACGTGTTTAGCCCTGTAAAAAGTGGGTTTATTACAGCACAGATCTAACAGCGAGTGATTCAGCGTGAGGCTGAGACGACGCAGAGCCAGAGGCTGCTGGGATTGCTTCATTTATATTCCACTGATTGCATCAGAAAATTGTGAGACTGTTAATTGGAGACAATGTGGCCAGAAACAGATACGGAGAGACATGTGACTACAACAATGGCATCAAAGATAATATTTAGCTAAAAGCCGGTGTTAATGATGACAGCAACAACCCTACCAAGCTGTTCTACAGAATTATATACCTTTAATCATTAGGAAAATACTAGCCCTCACAACTATTCCCCCAAATAAACTTCAGTCGGGTTAGATATGCCCAATTGACCTTCCGTTGGCACGTCAACGTTTCGAATCAAGAAGCAATTGTTATTGCAAATGCTCCCTTGCATCCATCTGAGGCCATGTTGACAAAGCTTTCATTTATGACCGATGCCCCAGCGTGACGTTGATTAGGTGGCTTGTACGAAATAAGCTTGAGAGGCCCATTTCACCGCAAACCTGTATTCATTTAGTTCTGCAGATTTATACTGGCCTGCTATCTCGGCAAGAAAATCCAGCATGACATGAGTGAAATTTGCCCTTTTGAAAAGAGGGTTAATCTTTCTCTCTTTCCCACTGCAACCTCAAATCTCACTGTGGCCAGCATGCCTCCAATGATCTGGGGGCCACAGCCAGTAAATTAAATAAAATAAAYCCATTAGTTACAGCACTGTTACCTTCTCACCCCTGCCCAGATGCGCTTTCATGGTAAGTTGTCCCATTATGAAAAAAAACAAGGGACTCGGTATAGGATTGTGATGCCAAAGTCACCTTGACTCCAAAGACAGGGTGGTCCGTCCTCAATGTTCATCACAAAGATCAATTAAAATAGCCTGTTTTGCAATACAGAACGAGCCCAATATGTTCCGCAGGTGTCTGAAGGTAAATGTATGCTTATTTAAAAATCAATTCATACTTAACATTCTCCCTCCTCGAGTCGTGCAGATGTGAAACAAACTGGAGGTCGATGGGAGTGGAAGGCGACCGTGAGCAGAGTCATCCCAGGCATACTGAAAATGAATGGGATGAATAACCAAGTGTAGCTCACATATCTAAAGGTAAACCTCAGACAAAAAGAGAGTCTAATCCTGCTATAGCCCTGGGTATGGGTTGGCATCTTTTCACTCCTATCTTTTCATCCTGCTCTGAAACATATCTTGTGAATATACTGTAACTACAGTTTGGCATCTATCTTTTTTTGGAACAATAAAAAAGCTTCATAGCTAAATCCTGACATTCAACAGAAAAACMAGACCATGGGGAAACGTGATTGTACCTGTGATGTCTGACTGTGTACCCCTTTGTACTTACCCCCATACATAGAGGATTATGGGATATGTAACTTTTCTTTTAAACACACAAGCATCTTTAACATGATTTCACTGAAACACATTTCCTCGTTGTGTCGCCCTGCACACGTGTGTGGCTGAGCATGTTACAGGCACAAAGAACAAGTATCAGCCACATTAGCTAAGAGTTGGCTTCACATGGTTGGGAGGAGCTAATGGCCCATTAAAACAGGAAGAGCMTGTTAACTTGCAACAAAATCTCTAAACCCAATAATCCAAATTATCCAGGAAAAACAATCACCTTCTTATACACCAATTAGTATTTAGCATAATCCCTAAAAGCACCCTTTTGCATTTCATCGGCTTAGTACAAGTCTCAAAGGAGCTTGGCACAATGCCACAGCCTCTATATAAAAATCACTTCCACCAGCCTACACAGAGAATAGAGGACAGCATTCTCATGGTGGAGGTCTGATTAATAAAGTGTTCTTGATACAGATGGTTGAAAGTCGAAAACCTAAATACTTATAAAAGGGTTTCTATAAACACAACTCCCAATGAAGATTTCCTACTTGAAAAGCCCAATCGACACAGAAAGGGAAAGGGGGAAACCTAGTCAGTTGTACAACTGAATGCATTCAACTGAAATGTGTCTTCCCCATTTAACCCATCCCCTCTGAATCAGAATACCATCTCAATGTAAGGACTGTGTTGTGCGTAGTTTACACGTCTTAATACTCAGCTCCTTCATTGTTTCACACTGTGCTAAAATATTCTCGCGGAATACCCCATGGTGATTTCAGGCAAAGAAAGAGCAGGAATAAATAAACAACATAAAGCGATGAGAAACTTCAAAGGCAATGGGGCAATCGCAGAAAACAAGCTCCTGGAAGCCAATGAATGTGTTTGTCTTTGTTTGTGACAGTGACTCAGGGGTGTAAACAGAGGAATTAGCTCACACCTCCGGAGTCTCAGCACATCGCACTGCCATAATTGAATTAAGCCTGTCAAGATTGTTGTGAGCTGTGGATGGCGTCAGTGGCGCGAGGTGCATGTGAGCTCACAGGATATTTCTATAGCTAGAACTGCCTTTTCATTCTGCTCTGTTCTTTGGCGAGTCCTTGAAAGAAAAAAAAAGACAATTGCTTTCCATGTCATCCCAGACTATATCTCAAGGTAATTCCTACATCTTGATATGGCCAAGCTGATGTATTTCCTATGAATAAGCTCTGTGTGTAACATGTCATGGGCATGCAGGCGGAATAATGCTACTGGTGGAGCATGGAGGGAGAAGTTATGATTTCCACTCTCCCCACATCCCTCAGCTTAACACACTCCTGGAGTACATGTCAGGTCACGGCCACATATTTGAAACATGCTCCCAACAGCCCTTGCGTGACGTCTTGGCTCCATGGCTCCATGGCCAGCCCTGTCAGAGAGAACCCTGCTCTGACTGAACCAATGCATCAGCTTGCTTTTGGGTTTGTGTCATGAGACTGCATCACTCACAACCGATAAGGGGCATGTATGCACAGCACCAAGTGCTCCAGGAGAGGCGAAAGGAAAATTGGAATCTTGACAAGTATGATTGACATGCTTATTTGTCCCAAAAGGAAGTCTTATTCAGAGAGGTTTAAAGATGGCTGTAAAGCAGCATTCTTGCCGAATGGAATCATTGTTCCTTCTGACTAGAAGCACATCACGGCAATTCTGCGGCAAGTAAATAATCCCTGGGAGATAGGAATCCTTTCAAGCTTAAAATGACTTGTGCTTATACTTTATTTTTGGTCCAAAATAAATCATTTAACAGGCGAGACTGGGGCTGTCATTTTCAGGCAATCCATCTATGACATGGAACTGAAATAGGGGTCTAAGAATTCCCTGTTTTCCCATTGSCGATGGAATGGAAAAGAACGCAAGGAAGAATTCCATCCAGTTCTATTTTGACAGACACAAACCTAAAGGGAGGCCGAGCCTTGATGGCAACCATGCCCCAATGCCAATTCATTGTGTTGGCAAATTGAATCAGCAAATTAAATTCTAAACTCAAGTAAAGTCAACTTTACTGGAATTGGAGAATGATCACTTTAGGTGTTTGGGTGTAGCTTTGTCCATGACACGGAATAGGAAATGAATGTCGAAGAGAGAGGGTAAGGTATTGCATGTGAATAGCAAGAAGAAGCTGGGGTAGAATGAAATTGTCTGAACTTACCCACTGCCAGAGTGATTTGTTCTCTCTCTAAGCCACAAAGGATGCAGCAGTGTTACTTCTTTCATAATTCTAGTGTCACAATAGAAATAGACTAAGATAACTCCCCAAGGCTGACCCTAGAGTAACACAAAATAAATTCAATCCACATTCTCCCAACAGAAAACACTGATTCCATCGCAAAAAAMAAAAAAATCCCAGGCAGTGCAATTCTGTGTGGATGGTGTTCATGACTAAACTTACTTTGATAATACCTGCTGATATGGTTGAACTGGAAAGATAAAGTGTTGTGAATTGATCCCACAGTTCCGCTGTAGAGACACATACACATGAGATAGCTATTCACACCTAAATATCTAGCTAGTAGACATTTAGCTAGCTACCTTGTAACAGGTACAGTTGAAGTCGGAAGTTTACATACACCTTAGCCAAATACATTTAAACTCAGTTTTTCACAATTCCTGACATTTAATCTGAGTAAAAATGCCCTGTTTTAGGTCAGTTAGGATCACCACTTTATTTTAAGAATGTGAAATGTCAGAATAATAGTTGAGAGAATTATTTATTTCAGCTTTTATTTCTTCATCGCATTCCCAGTGGGTCAGAAGTTTACATACACTAAAATAGTATTTGGTAGCATTGCCTTTAAATTGTTTAACTTGGGTCAAATGTTTCGAGTAGCCTTCCACAAGCTTTCCACAATAAGTTGGGTGAATTCTGTCCCATTCCACCTGACAGAGCTGGTGTAACTGAGTCAGGTTTGTAGGCCTCCTTGTTCACACAGGCTTTTTCAGTTCTGCCCACACATTTTCAATAGGATCGAGGTCTTTGCTGTCCTTAAGCCATTTTGCCACAACTTTGGAAGTATGCTTTGGGTCATTGTTTTTTTGGAAGACCCATTTGCGACACCAAGCTTTAACTTCCTGACTGATGTCTTGAGATGTTGCTTCAATTTATCCACATAATTTTCCTGCCTCATGATGCCATCTATTTTGTGAAGTGCACCAGTCCCTCCTGCAGCAAAGCACCCCCACAACATGATGCTGCCACCCCCATGCTTCATGGTTGGGATGGTGTTCTTCGGCTTGCAAGCCTCCCCCTTTCTCCTCCAAACATAACGATGGTCATTATGGCCAAACAGTTCTATTTTTGTTTCATCAGACCAGAGGATATTTCTCCAAAAAGTACAATCTTTGTCCCCATGTGCAGTTGCAAACCCTAGTCTGGCTTTTTCATGGCGGTTTTGGAGCAGTGGTTTCTTCCTTGCTGAGCGGCCTTTCAGGTTATGTCGATATAGGACTCGTTTTACTGTGGATATAGATACTTTTGTACTTGTTTCCTCCAGCATCTTCAAGGTCCTTTGCTGTTGTTCTGGGATGTGGTACCGTCATTGCTCCCAAGGATGAACCAGACTTGTGGAGGTCTACAATTTTTTTAATGAGATCTTGGCTGATTTCTTTTGATTTTCCCATGATGTCAAGCAAAGAGGCACTGAGTTTGAAGGTAGGTCTTGAAATAAATCCACAGGTACACCTCCAATTGACTCAAATTATGTCAATAAGCCTATTAGAAGCTTCTAAAGCCACAACATCATTTTCTGCAATTTTCCAAGCTGTTTAAAAGCACAATCAAATTAGTGTATGTAAACTTCTGACCCACTGGAATTGTGATACAGTGAATTATAAGTGAAATAATCTGTCTGTAAACAATTTTTTGAAAAATTACTTGTATCATGCAAAAAGTAGATGTCCTAACCGACTTGCCAAAACTATAGTTTGTTAACAAGAAATTTGTGGAGTGGTTGAAAAATGAGTTTTAATGAGTGTATGTAAACTTCCGACTTCAACTGCATCGTGCATGTGATTAAACACAAGAGTAAATGGCTACACAAACCTGCCATTCATAGTTGAAGGAACTTGCTACAGAGTGAGTTACATTAGACTTTTTAAGTGTGATCCAATATCCATATTTATCCAGACTGACAGTAATTGGTGGTGCAGCAATCTGAAGGTTCTGATTATTCTCCTCATGTTTAACAGCCAGACAGAGATGACACAAAGGCTTTCTGGTGGGAAGGTACCGTCTGTGTCATAGCGCTGTGCCATGTCTGCATCCAGTCAAAGGCATTTGAATGGGAAATAAATATGTTTCTGTTGAGGACACTGGTGGAATCTCTGGGCTCTGTGGTGCTTGGGAGTTTAATCAAGTGGAAAAGGGGAGGGGGGATGTTGAGACCAACCTGACTGCAGCGGTCCACTCTCTTGACAGGCACTGGGGCATGCTGCTAATTAAAAAGTTTAATTCCACGACTGCCGCGTTGGCATCCCAGTACCCAGAGGTGCGTCCTTGCGAGCCTTGGCGCCATCTTATCAGGCACAGACAGATTCTGGCTTGCCGGGGAGGAGCGGAGGAYGTGGAGGCGCTGCAGSAGCAGCARCACAGGCCCAGCTGGAAGATGGAGGGGATGGCATCCAGCCTGCTGCTCAGGGATCTGGCCCACCTCCCTCCATCCCATCTCCCCGCTGACTGGAGTCACGGACCCCTAGTCTGGTGGCAAGACTCAGGGAGCTGAGCCGTGGAGCWGCATGCTGAGGTGGGAGCGCAGSGGTAAACAAGGGATAAACACAGGATTTAGACTCTCTGATGCTACTCTCAGCAGTAGATCGCTGTCTCCGACACACACTTYCTGTCAGAGGGTYCTGTCTTACTACACKGAAGGKTGCGGATAAAGCTGGGGCTGGAATTCATGCTATTCTCCTCAGAGTCCCCCYGGGCCTGCAGCAGTGCAAAGACATGGTGCTCTGACATGGTCTCTACACTACTAGCATTTCGTATTTACTGAAAAAGAAGTAGCAGTAAACTGGAAATTCTTTCGTCAAGCTTTTTCCACCATTCAGTGGGAAACAGAGCCTCGATGAAAAAGTAGATAAAAGAATGAGAGCACTTCATTGCAAGGCCTTGGCAGAGTGTAGAGCCTGCACTGTGTGGGCTTCTGAGCTGTGTAGGTCCCTATTGATCAGAATGCATTACAACTCACACAAAGAGAGAAAGTCCTTGGTGATGGCAAGGCTGATTCTTTGGCATCTTTTTTAAAGGCCACCTCATATAAAAGCCAGCAGGCAGCAACCAAGACCTCCGCCTGAGGTGAAATAGCTTGGGGAAGGAGAGCACATTCAGAACACCATGCTGCACGTTATAAGGACCACTGTAATATAACATTATTGTTTGTCACATTGTGCAACACAGGGCCATAGAGTTGCAAAGGTACAAAACAGCTCAAAAGATTTACAGTCACATTGCCTCAGCTTTTATCGCTTACAAGGTCCAAGTGTCATTCTCCCAACACAATGATAAGGGGCTCGGAGACCTCAGAGCCGCTTCAGAGCTATGCATCTCATTGAAAACTCACACAATATGATCAGCATAGTAGTACAACCCAAATAAACTTCCTGGGAAATCAATTGTATCACGAGCAATAGAGTTGTTCCTAAATACCAGCTCAATGAATCGTCTGCTGTTTTGCAGCACCTATTTAAACCCGAGATAGGCTTCCAGGCAACGGCGTGATTCCTCTAATGATGGTATAGCTATTATGATCTGACACACAGAAAGAATGACCTGCTGGTTAAAGACTGTAGCTTCCCTTCAAAAGCGGAAAGGAGTTTAACAAGGCATAAGGTCCTCCCCGACAAGCCTTTTAAACATTGTGTTACCCGGGTAAAACAGATGTCACCAAGGTGCTGCATCATATTTCATGAACAAGAAGATTAACTTACTCCCTGTGAAATATATGCCCAGCGGATGGGGTATAAAAATATGTTTTCACTTGACATTTCTACCAGATGAATTCTGTATGCATACCGGGATTCTGGAGCACCGTATAACTGTGGCAAGCACAGAATAGCTCTCTCAGTGCACACCTCTTCAGGCTGTGCATTTGTACTGGCTTCTTTTAAATCTTTTACAACGGTACCACATTCATCCTCTGCCAGTGTCTAACTCTCCAAGCCATCAAAAAGTATGAAATTGGCCACCGCTGCACAAACAAATTGATTCAGTGCATGCGATGACATTATCAGACTCAACCTCAGAAGCCAACGTTAAATGGTCGTGATCATGATTTCAGTCATAGGACTAGGCACACAGCCTAAGCCTACACAGTAGGCCTGCACACAGACGTGATGTAGTATATTTCTTTAAACAGAAAAAATCCACAAAAATGACATGCTTTGTCTGTAGCATCAGGACGTGGGCAGATCACATAGTTCTGAGTGTAACCTTTTTTTCCCTTGTCACACTACAACACTGTTCAAATTTGGCAGACAGAACAGCCACATAGCTATATCGTCCCCATGGGTGTAAAAAACACCGCTACCCGATAGTTACATTTCTGCATACGTCATCCTGAGGTTAACATTACTCAGAGGACGAAACGCAGAAATAAATGTTAAGAGCGCTTAAGGGATTTGGTTGGCTCAGGGGCACTAAAACACACAAGCACACTTTGGTGTTATTTATGTAAGCCTGTCATCTTGTCGTCTAATGAGCATGACACCAAAAGCGTAATGAAACGTCTCACATTAACACGGGCTAAATGAACAGCCAACAGCTGAGGACAGAGGAGAGCATAGCTCCCATCCACACTGCAATGAGTTGAGGCAGATGGTCCCCTGTATATCCAAAGCCCCRAGCCACTGTACTAGACTGGGTTCACAGGCACAGCACCTCGATCCCTCTGGGCACAAGCATGGAGTCAGGGACTCTGTGTACTACTGGCTGGCTTCATTTTCATTCTCTGTTCACTGAGTCCATTTGAAATCCAGCATTCCTCTGGTTAGTCAGACCATCATCTTGCTAGATGCTGGCGCCTTATTGAGTGAGTGCCACTGTCAAACGGAGGGACGGACAAACCCTCAAACAGACCGTGGTTCAATGCCATGGTTGTTTATCTTTTAATAAACAGGGGAAAAAATCACAAAGGAGGCAATGAGATGTGCAGTGTTGGAAAACAAAGAAAAAGCATGACTGGGTGATGAACCTGACTGGGGGAATCTTTACCTCGAATGTATTGCATGTGAGAAGACATGGATGGCACAACACTCAGGATCAGCAGAGAAACATCTGGATTAGCTGATCAAAATGATGATCTCTCTAACCCCATGCAGTCATACAGAAAAAAACCTGGCCATATGGCTTTTAGATAGATGGACTTAAATAGGCCTTTAGCTACATGCATTTGGTTTCAGCCCTGTGTCAGATTAAATCGTTTTAAAATGACCACTTTTTCATAATTCCTCCAATATACACTGAATCAGATATGGATCTTGGTGAGCGCAGAATGTTTTCATTTTGTTATCAAGCTACGGGACTTTTTTTCTGCAACGGTGGATATTACAAAGCATTTGCTAAATAAACTCAATATTCCATAGTTGGGAACTAGCTATTATCAGATGGAAATACACTTGGAAATACATTTTGTCGATATGAGGCAAGATTATCTATATTTGTGACACTATCAGAACATGTCGAGTTAGTAGTCATACTGTACCACATCACATCCCAAACCCAGAGTACACTGCTAAGGAACCAGGCCTGTTGCACAGGGACAGTTCTGAACACTATAGAAAGTTAATACCACAACTGTAGGTGGGATCTGAGTATTGTTCTAATGAAAGCACTCGCATGAACACCTGATCGACTGAATAGTTTGGCTATTGCTGCATGCTATGTTCATATACATGCATACTATGATAAAACATTGTATATTAWTGTAAAACTAGGTTCACTGTACTTCAGAAGCAAGATATAAAGGTTACTTTGTTCCCTAGGTGTGGTTTCTAAGTGATGTGAATATTTTAGTTTATCATCCAGATCAGTCTAGCTCTCATTTTGATGCAGCGGGAATAGATAGAATGATTAGGCTAACTGAACAACTGTTTTGTATTGTTGGATGTAAAACAAGTGGGGGATATTTTAGAAACATTTTTAAGCCGAATTACTTGGCAGATATCCAATCTAATAGGTAGGCAATTTTTAAGCAGAGTTGTTATTTTTATTATGATTATGATTATTATGATTATAATGAATAATGACATTGATAGTGGTATAGGCCTACTTATTATTAGTAGTATTATTAGAGGTAATCTAGTGCATTTTAAATATGAACAAATCGAGACTATCTACCAACACATGGTTTATGTTATGTGGGGTAACGAGACCTCTGAACCAGATAGGGTTATTAAGTGAGAGTGGATGCGCGCACCTGTACCAATCCAGCCCTTTCTCGTAGTTCCTGTCGAAGAAATGTGGCTCATTCCCAACGGCTCTGATGTCGGGATGGACCCTCAAAGCTTCGAGCAGAGCCCTGGTACCTCCTTTCTTCACCCCAATTATAATGGCTTGGGGTAATTTTTTCACCCCATAATCCGAGGTGCAGTTCACCCTGAGTTCGTTGTCCGTGGTGCTGAATTCCTGGTGCTCCCTCTCCAGAGCGGGAGATTGATACACCGCGGCAGTTTTAGTCGGAGCTGCCTGATTCCTAACCCAATCCAATGTTCTTTGTTCGGTCTCCACATTATCTTTGACAGTGGAAATTGCAACCGTTTTCTCAGCGGCGGCGGCAGTCACCTCTATCAGCTTCTCGTCCAAATAGCCCTGGGGTGAAGTGGAATAAAGTTTCTCCCTTAATGTTACGAAAGTTGTCTCCTCCGTCACCAGCCTCCCTTGGTACACGTAGTTCTCTTGCAAGGGGAACTGTAACGAGTTGTAACAGCTCATCAAACTATAGAACAAGTAGGTGACAGAAAGGGAGAGGGTGAACATGAATAAAATTTTCCTGGGCACTTTAGAGGTAAAAACCGAAGTGCTGGACCAAAATGCCATCTCTGATAGCAGTGATCCTCTCAAAGAAGTGGCCAGACATGTTTCCACCCCAATACTTGCATGGACACTCAACAACAATAATCTGTCACTATSAGCWYWGCTCYATTTGAAAATGTGAGTAGCTGAACCACTCCAGCATAYCCCCAATTCGCATGGTTATAAGGAYACAGGAAATAGATCGTTAAAATTCCGAAAGAATATCGCRTCCCTTTTTTGAGTAGCCTATCGATTTCTTATTCCAACGCTGACAGYCAATGTCACCRTTTATTGSACTGAATTTGCAGATTAGMAAGCCTGCGGTCTGGCGTCCTTCCAAATGAGCAGCCTGGTTTGAAATGKGCAGARTGTGATGGACGAAGTCTTGGCATTTTACGGAAAAAGAAAAAAGGGAACGCCAAAGTGTTTGAAGTAGTGTGCAAAGCACGTCTTCATCCCGATACACTGRCSGCCAATTACAAATCCGGTGGWTCTTCCCAACAAGGGTGAAAAAACTGCCACACATTGGTCCTCTCACTGCTAACTTTGTGCWGTAGAAAGTGAACAACCTTTGCATAAATATTAATTGACTSCGCTCTCTCAGTGGCCAGGWWTGTTGCTTGCWGTCCTAATGCCTTCTGTTGATTGGTAGATACGATGTGCGCATCAACTSTGTGAGCTCWCCCGCACSGAAGCACTATTATATTAGTAGGAGCACCACAAGCTCAGTAAGTGAACACCCACTTTTCGCAATCGGTGCCAGAGTGTAGGAAACCCAATGAGACGTCAGATACGACAGCCAGATTGCACTGAGATGACATTGGGAAGGCGGAATGACTATTCCTCCTCCTCTCCTTTTTCTATGCCTTATGATTAGCAAAGATATTGCTGGATGAATGTAAGGGTGAGTAGGGAAAAGTAGTGCCYTGTATGCACTTAAGAAGAAATCTTAAAGATAATTTGCCCGACTAATGTAGGCTACATCTGAATTGACTCAAATTATTTACTGAATAAAATGCGTCATAMTAATAATAATTATTATTATTATTCTTCTACGACTAGTACTACTACTACTACTACTACTACTACTAAATAAGTATTCTACAAGCAGCTCATGGCTGCTCCCTACTGGTGTTCTCTGAAACATTGCAATAGTTGTAACCGTGATCTTGGGAGATTTTACACAAGAAGATAGGATGGGTGGTTGAAGAATAGATCAATATTTTTTTCGATGGAAATTACGTGTGATAATCGGCGTTTCACTCCACCAATTCATATCAAAGAGGTTGTTGCTTCTCATGCATGCTGGTCTGATACAAAGGAGGGGCACATGACAGTGCTAGAGAGTGCATTGTAAGTGAGCTGGAACGGACACTAGGCTGTGTAGCCTTACTGAGGTATTTTGCATTGAAGATACTTATGTAGGGAGAACATATCTATACCACATTTATTACACAAAGTGACAGTCAGTATTGTTCTCTGGATTGAAAAATGTTGACAAATTTGACTTATGCCCTTTTGGGAGGTAAAGTAAGAGATTCTAGATTGTGAGCCACTGAGATATGTCTCCTTTTATTAGAGAGTCTCATTCATCATACTCCTCAAACACACCAGAAATATCTGCACCACAGCAATGCCTGGACAACAATAAATGGAGGGCTCATCGCTCTCAAAGCAGAATGTCAGGGGTCATTTTACAGTAATAGCATCTGGAAGTATGAGAGAATGCTTATTTGGCCAAATTTCTCTTCCCATCAGATCTCTAAGATCGTGTAACCAGCAGTTTGGCAAATCAAACAGTGGCTGAAATGACTGAGCAAAGAGGAAAAAAGGTGAGGCCAAAGATATTTTATTGCCAAAACGCAATAATCCTGGAGTAGTGAACAAAAAATCAAAGTGCAGCTCTTTTGCCTTAGACCTATGGCCACCCACAGGACAGGAAATGCTGAACAATCCAATAGGACATCTCTTACACAGAGAAAGGCAGATAAATCACACCCTTCCTTTTTTCTTAGCAGCTGTGGTACATACTGTACAGCCACTTCAGCATACAGTATGTTTTGTTATAGTATCGTTATGTAAAGGTAACTGCCAAAATAATGGAAACACTTGAGTAAATGAGGGATACAAAGTATATTTAAAGCAGGTGTTTCCACACAGGTGTGGTTCCTGAGTTAATTAAGCAATTAACATCTCATCATGCTTAGGGTCAAGTATAAAAATGCTGGGCTGGCCATTATTTTGGCTACTATTGCTATGCCCCCATAGGATTACAATGCCCCTATCCACAGGGTACGACTGGCCACTGAATGGTTTGATGAGCATGAGCAGCACCTTGGACAGCGTTTTCCACTGTCTTCAACAAAAGAACAAATTATGGAATTTATTGTGAGAGAATGGTGTCCCTCCAATAAAGTTCCAGAAACGTGTAAATTCTATGCCAAGGTGCAGCATTAAAACTGTTCTCAATCAGTCAATCAAATGTATTTATATAGCCCTTCTTACATCAGCTGATGTCACAAAGTGCTGTACAGAAACCCAGCGTAAAACCCCAAACAGAAAGCAATGCAGGTGTAGAAGCACGGTGGCTAGGAAAAACTCCCTAGAAAGGTTGGAACCTAGGAAGAAACCTAGAGAGGAACCAGGCTATGAGGGGTGGCCAGTCCTCTTCTGGCTGTGCCGGGGGGAGATTATAACGGAACATGACCAAGATGTTYAAATGTTCATAGATGACCAGCAGGGTCAGATAATAATAATCACAGTGGTTGTAGAGGGTGCAACAGGTCAGCACCTCAGGAGTAAATGTCAGTTGGCTTTTCATAGCCGATCATTCAGTGTCTCTACCACACCTACTGTCTCTAGAGAGTTGAAAACAGCAGGTCTGGGACAAGGTAGGACGTCCGGTGAACAGGTCAGGGTTCCATAGCCGMAAGCAGAACAGTTGAAACTGGAGCAGCAGCACAAACAGGTGGACTGGGAGACAGCAGGGAGTCATCAGGCCAGGTAGTCCTGAGGCATGGTCCTATGGCTCAGGTCCTCCGAGAGAAAGAAAGAGAGAGAAAGAGAGAGAAAGAGAGAGAGAGAGAGAGTTCACATACTGTAGGACACCGGATAAGACAGTAGAAATACTCCAGATATAACAGTCTGACCCTAGCCCCCCGACACAAACCTTTGCAGCATACATACTGGAGGCTGAGATAGGAGGGGTTCTGGCTTGTGGTGTCCCAACGCCCTATTGAGACGCTTTATGTTGGTGTTTCCTATTTTGTCAGTTACCTGTATATCCACTGCCATTCAAGTACTGTATCAGGGATCCTGCAGTCCACACGTACGAGACATTTGGTTGTCTAGAAGTTACAATAACTGTTGATATAATAATTATTGATTGGTAATTGAAGGTTGGTAAGTCAAAATGATATATAACAACTGGTTGATAACACCTAACTTGAGATAATCCATTTTGCATAATGCATGTATTGGCATCAACAGGAGATGTGTATGAAAAGTTATAAAGTACTTTGGTACAGTGTGGGTTGTGRAATGTGGAGGTAGTTGGAGCTGGCCTAAGGGGATCACTATATCCAGGACTCATTGTCTCCTGGGTGCTTTTTCTTTTTCTGGAGGAAGACAGTCTGTCTCAGAATGTCTGTGTTTTAAGATTAGGGAGGGATTATTACAGTAAATCAATTTTGATTGCATTCTTCAAAATTGGCACAAAATGGAGTCCATATTTCAAAATGAACAGTTCATTTTTAGTTCCTGTCTTACCAAATTATATCTATGCATTCATTAGAGAAAAATACTTGCTGTAGAGGGTCATAACCTCAACTCATCAATGTGGCAAATCATTATTTGAAGTCATTATGAGCTTACTGGAATTKATATAATTTCCCATCGATACAGGTGGTTTGCATTAATTAACTCCCTGCATGTTTTAGCCTTACACTGAYATAWTGAGCTGATGTGTTGCACCACAAAAGCACTATATAGTCACACAGTCACAGATACAGTATGCAAAAGAAATGCAATGACAGCAGCCATGTCCAAGACCAAAGTCATCCTTTGCCTTTAAATCGATTGAAATCAATCGATGATATAAATAATTAGCTAATGTCAGTAAACACAGTATTTATTGTAAACTGTCACAAGAGGATGTCAGCACCGGGCTGTAGAGACATGCTGTCTGGCTAAGCGTCACTTCAGTGAGATGCTCAGAACACTTTGCTGAAGCCACATAGATGGTTAGAAATGGCTGGAGTCTGTCAATGCGGAGGTGAAGTGATAGATATCAGGCCTGTATGTGATCGATAATGTTGACCAGCCTGCCATTCTGTGAACTAATTAGATGATAAAAAGTGATGGATGTGAATTAAATTCAGCTGGCCCCTTAAAACAACCTCCTTTGGGCTTTGGATCATCATTTCTTGCTGACCTTTTAAATCCCCACTTTGTTGTATGTGAATGCAATTAAATCAATTTGTTGGATGTTTGCAATGCAGCAGTTGGCTCCAAGGTTGTGGCYGGATAAGAGTGGCCTCTCTGTGCTTGAAAAGCCCACGGAAGACAGCAGAACAATTAAATGTGTAAATATAAGGCAACATCCTACATGGAAAGCAGTTGGAAAATGGACAATGGGTATTTTCCTCTATTCCAWTGTAATAAATACAACAAAGGATAAATCTCTATYGATCCTCATTCCAAATGCACAAGATAATGAGGTTTCACAAATTTGYCCTGATAAAAAAGTCACCGTCTAGGACTGCAAGAAAAGGGACAAATTATCCACAGTGGGGTTTGTTGGGCGAAATAATCCAATAACCTCAGAATGGGTCATACTGTATGTTCGATATAGCAACCAGTGAAGACCAAGAGACCATACCTAGAGGGAGGAGGCGGTCTGATACTCACGCAGCACCAGAGTTGAGATGTACATGTAACTGCCAAAATAAAGGAAACACCAACATAAAGTGTCTTAATAGAGCCAGAACAGCTTCAATGCTCCTTGGTATAGATTCTACAAGTGTCTGGAACTCTATTGGAGGGATGCGACACCATTCTTCCGTGAGAAGTTTCATCATTTGGTGTGTTGTTGATGGTGGTGGAAAACGTTGTCTCGCACCGCTCCAGAATCTCTCATAAGTGTTCAATTGGGTTGAGATCTGGTGACACACACACACACGCGCGCACACACACACACAAACACACACTTAAAACCCCTTAGGCTCCTTTGAGAACCCTCTTTCAAAGTCATTGAGATGTCTTCTTGTCACATCTGCTCCTGCTACGCCCTCTGGTGTTCATCCTGGTGTCTTCCTGACCTGCTGTTACTCCCCCTGTACACGCTCTCTCTCTCCCTCTCTGCAGATCCCTACCAGCTGCAACTCGTTCCATAATCAAGACCTCTACAAATACTCAGTCCTGCCACTTCCACTATGCCAGATTGTAATCTCTGCTCAGTCAGTTCATGATTCTAGCCATTTATTATTATTCAAGATCCTGTTACTCTGCCGTGCCTGTTTCCCTGCCTGACACCGTTTATCCTCTCATTGCAGTTACCGCTCTGTCTCTGTCTCCCGTT
The DNA here is from genome assembly GCF_002910315.2 of Salvelinus sp. IW2-2015. Taxonomy (NCBI): domain Eukaryota; kingdom Metazoa; phylum Chordata; class Actinopteri; order Salmoniformes; family Salmonidae; genus Salvelinus; species Salvelinus sp. IW2-2015. The sequence continues at coordinate 73,929,191 of NC_036860.1, forward strand.
CCACATCACACCACCCAACTACCTTGCTCTGGACTTTACTCACAACCACTACCTTGGATTCCCCTCAGGACCTGTTTACCCTGTTCTACTCAGCCAACTCCAACCTCAGTCTCCACATCTGGTTTTTCTGCAACTCATCCGAGCTTCCCCGGATCTGCACTCCATATCTCCCTGTGTAACAATAAATATTTTGGTCTGAGTCTGAGTCTGCTCTTGGGTTCCCCTGTGTCGCTCCTCCTAATACTTCTTCTAGCCGCGGTAGCCAAACTAATGGGCAACTGGGCAATTTTATGCATGACCCTAAGCATGATGGGATTTTAATTGCTTAATTAACTCAGGAACCACGACTGTGTGAAGCATCTGCTTTCAATATCCCTCAAGTGTTTCCTTTATTTTGTCAGTTACCTGTATTAGGCCTCTCCCACTGGATCACCATAGGGCCACCATCAGCAGGTCCTTGGGGGGCAGAACTTTTATCCCGGCTCTTGCTTCATTAAGGACTATGCTATGGGTTGTACTTTATCATATTGTTTCTGCCTGACAGACTTCATGGCAATTTGCAATACATTCTGTATGGTCAATCTGTCTTTGAGAGACAGAAGCATAATACCATCCCTAAACACAAACATACCTTTACAGTATTAAGGGTCTGGCACATTGGTAAAACAGCAGGAGAGGATCAAGAAGAATGTTGAAAGAGACAATGGGCCAGAGMTCTTTAGACTCATTTGGTCTTTTGATCCATTTCATGTGTCACTTAACATGGACTTTTTTTGGAATGGTTATAGTTCTTTTCAGAGAAATAAGGTTAATCTGGAATTGTTCAGATGAAATCATTTCCTTCTCTTTCTCCTATGCTGTACTTGTACATTGTGGTACTATTGAGCTATCTTGGGGTCATTGGGTGTGTAGCTGATGCAACACTTGTCCTGCTGAGCACTGTGAATTAATGGAGTGCCATTGGAGCAGTATTGAAAATTCACCGCACCGTTCGAAGCCACATCACAAGAAGAAAAAAAAAAAGCTCCTTCAAAGAGTCTCACATTCAGAGAGAAGACCCTATGAAATCACTTTGTTCCTAATGACCTATCATTGTGACGTCTGGGATTGATGACTTTCTATTTGCCCTTTCCGCTAAGTTCCACCTGGGGATCATGTCCCACACATCATCTCCTCCCTGGAGTGGTGGCATCAGGAAACATTGTCATCTCTTCCAGGGCGCTTTGGAGCTTCTACTTCCTCGTCCAGCGTTAGGCTGTGGTGAGACGAGAACAACCTGTAAGGTGCTGCGATGGCTCCACTCCTCCTGAGTCCCAGCCAGTCAGCCATCCCTGAATCTGCAAGACGTCCCCACGGTGCGGTGCGACCCGGTGCCTCCCAGATGTGGCTCCCTCAGCATAATTAAGGCGGGATCTGCCAGGGCTTCTGGGCCGGGGTCATTCATCAACCAGATCACCTGCAAGATTAATGTGTCCTCGCTGCAGCGCTGCAATGGATTGCTGCCACTTGCTGAGATCATTAGCGCTGGCCTGCCGTACCACTGCAGATGCACTCCTCGATCAGTGGAGAGGCAGATTTGCAGCTTTGCATACTAAATGAACAGTCCATCATCGCCTAATTAAGGGATTATTGGAGACACTTGTGTCCAGTCCACCGGACAGTAAACCATAACTGAAGGGCAAACGAGATAGATTAACTCCACCTGCTTAGTAACGCATTGCAAAGTAATAAAACTGCTGACAAAGATAAGCTACAAAGGAGAACTGGGAGGAGGGAGGGTGTCAACAACACACGACATTTAAAACCCCAAAGGATTCAGAGACACTATTTAATAATCCACCGACTCTCCGTACAGCAGTAGGAATCTGGACTGCAACATTTCCCCCGGACTACCACATAAACAGGCTTAACATTATTCTTGCAGGCGCAGGTGATCATAGCGCCCTGTCTATTATTAATGAACATGCTTGGTTTGGGAGCACCAGAGGTAAGACAGGCTAATTATTATTCTCAGACATGAAGTGAACAGTGTATCTYACATACAGATCTCCAAGGTGCTCTGCAGCCTGTATGGGTACACACCCCTCATTAAAGAAGAATGGAGTATGGCAGTGCTCAAAAGACCAATTGCACAGTGTTGCTCAGAGCTGAATACTAAATACGAGGGATAAGTAAGGGTCGATTCCGATAACTCACATTCAAATCCTCCAGATAATTGCTTGCATTCAATTCTCACTCAAGATCAATTCAATCKGCTTACATTAATTTAGTCACATTTGGTGTGAGTGCTACCAAATCTATTTCTTCAACGTCATCAATTCCATCCTTTCAAACACCCCTCATTATTTTCATATTGAGAGTTGATTCATATACCAACAACATAGGGTGAGGGTTGGACCTGCTATGCAACAAATCATGACTTATACAAATTATTCTTATTTCATATKAAATGGAAAATGGCTSWTATTTTYCMCTGAATTAACCTCTWGCTCTGAAGCTTTGATGAATTCCAGTGAAAACTGAAGATRACCCCAGTTTYGACATGAAACAAAACAACAGAGAAAAAGAGCATCCACTTGTTGTGTAAATCATCCCAGCTCCAACACACAGAGTACAGGGAAGGCAAGGAGGGAGGGTTGAGCATGGCTTTGCCGGCTGTAAGCCTCCCAGTGTATGAGGCTTGTTTTTCATTGACTGTGTCAGGAATCAAGAGGGCTAATCCCTCAGAGAATTCAGATGAAAGTTTCAAAAGAAATAATGAAAGGCACACTGCCTGAGGGTGCATATCAGGGTGAGCATACAGCAAGCTGGAGTGAAAAGCAGCAGCCACGCACAACAAGCATACAGCAGAAAAACGGAATATAGCCAGCTTCCCCTGCCTGCCTGCCTCCCACCACCCCCACTACCAATTAAAAATATACATACTCACAATATTTCTCCAAGACATAAACAAATACGCACATCAAAAAATTGGCATGCTACAGGACAAAYGCAACAGGAAAATCGGAATATGACCCTCAAATTGTCGGGCCAGTATAACGAAAACATGGGATAATTGGCTGTTACAATTAGCTATACACCAAGAAGGTGATCTTCCATCACATGCCTGTAGTATACATCTCATGCATGTGATATTATTACAAAGACTCTTTGTAGCAGGAGGAAAATAGCAACTGAGCAGCTTGTGTCTAGAATTTCATATTTACATATGTTACGGAATTTGTACTGTTTGTATGTGTGAAGTTGAAAGATTCACCAGTGTCTGGAGGCTATGCTTTATATCTATGCATCACAGTATGTATGGTATAAGGGCACTGAGATATATMTTTTTTTGCAGGCGATATTCCCAACAGACCCTTTGCAGAACTCCATGAAGCGCTTCACTTTGAACTTCCAGAGCATGGCCTCTGACAACTACCATCCTCTCTGAACGTGTCTTATTTATCAGAAACACCATGCCAGTCTCGTTTTTCTCGTTTTCCCCCTCAGATAGTGAGCACTGAGCCATGTCCACTGTGGTTCTCCAGACTACGTCATTTACACAGCCTCAGTAGGCCACAGCATTCTTTAAGAGGGGGAGTAGTGGGCTGCAGAATGTATGGAGGTGTATGATTCATTGGGCATCTGTGGCCCTTTCAGGACCCCAGGCTAGGAGTCCTATAAAATGGTGAGTTCCACCTGGCCTTTTTATCATTTTTCATGTTATCTTAGAATTACAAGGTGAAAAAGTTTTTCTTGGTGAGGAAGATTTATCGTCCTGAACCACCCAGAGAATCGACACCAGAGATCATCAGCTTTATCATTCTCTAGCAGTGATCATTTGCAGTCGGTGTTAAGCCCTTTTTAACAGGCGAATGATCTCTGTGACCTTAAAGGGCTCAGCAGGGTCCCGATGACAACGAGACACAGAACGCTTTATTTCTTCAGCAGAGCAGATGCRTTCGGGCGCAGATTTAGAGTATTACGTATCATATGCTACAGAATTCCATGAGCGTAATTCTCTTTGACTTCCAGGGAAACAGAACATTGTGGTCCCTGTTGAAGTATTTAGTATTAATAAGACATGTGATGTACAAGGTGATTCATCAAACACTAAGCATACAGAGATAGAGTACCTTTTCATATAGAGCCTTTGTATACCAGGCGAGTGGGAAGATACACATTTTCAGATGGCGAACTAAGAAATATGATCTTGCCCACAGGAGTTGGATAACATATGGACGGAGGTGGTGAGTTTATCCGAGAAAAGATATGTTGCGAGAAAAGATATGACGATTAAGCTTTAGKTTTTCCATTTCTACCCAGGATATATTGCGTTCTTATCGTTGAAGTGTGACATTTTGTGATGAAGAAAAAGCGGTTTTAGCAACCAATTTACCAAAGACCAGACAGTTATTCTAAACACAAAGATAAACGACTATTTAAGCAATAATGCCTGAGGGCTTTTMTAAAACGGTTGCCAACATATTTATAGAAATATTAATGACAAATATTATTTGAATGGGTAAATGTGTTTTTGCATTCTGAAGTTGTTACCCAGGCAGGCTGGTCGTTAGCTATTTTCTCATTTTTTGACCTAGTCGTTAATTCTTATAATTCTATTCATTCAACWTTGCTAAACAAATCATTATGTCGCTGGCTAGCAGAGATTCAATGACGATGAGAGACAAGAACCTCAATAAATAATCAATTTATAAATATCTAATCGGCCTAAATAGGCAACAACTATTATGGTTGGCGAGTTAGGGCTAACCAAGCTAGTTAGTGATGTTAATAGGGACGTTTCCGTTGATGGCACATGAGTGTAAGAACTGTCCATGGTCCGGGAGCTGGTTGGTGACAGTGCTTGCCTCTTCTTTGCTGGTATGGGAGAGATCGCATTAGTCAAATTATACATTATCACACAGGTCGTAGAGGCAGACAGATAGGTTTATACAACCCCCAACTGTTGCAAACCAAATAGTAACATTGAAAAATCATGTGTAGATGTTTTTTTCCAGAGGGAGATGAATTTCCTGCCTGGGCTGCGGGACATGATGATATTGTGTGGGTGTTGTTGTCAACCAATCAGCAWCCAGGAACCAAACAACCCTTTTATATTTATGATTATTCAAAGAATGTTGTTTGGTGATCCTATTGTGAGTACTCAAAAAGCTACATCTCTGTTTTGAAAAATAAGCCATTTTTAGAGTTTCCTATTGATCAGTKCAGGTAAACACCCACTCTTCCCTCTAGCCAACAACATCAGGCATAATCCCTTCACTGAGAAGAAACACAATAACAAGTGGCATAATGCTTCCACTGCCTGTCGATACCCTTTGATTGCTCTGCTTTAGGAGTTACAGCCTATTGCTGATGGTCAATGGATATGGCATGGAAGAATGGAGACTGTGTTGGGGCTGTGATACTATACTGGACCATGACGTTTTCAGCCGGGTCACCGTGATACAAGTCAGTATTCGACGTCCATCCATGTCTGAGGATGTTGGGAGATGACCATCCATGTCTGAAGACGTTGGGAGATGACGTGGAAACTGGCATGAGGGGCAACAGTGAGCGCTTTCACCTTCAAGTAGGTTTTCGGTTTTGCAATGGCATTGTGTACTGGGATAGTGGATGGGCATAAGCATATGCCTCTGATTCYAAAGGTTGCAAGTTTGAATCTAGTTATATAAAGGTTGTTTTTGAGATTTTTGTTTTAAGCCTAAACCTAACCTTAAACATTTGATGTTTGCAACAACTTAGAAACGTGACATTTGATAAACATGGATGAACATCTSATTCAGACGTGAGACTRTGAGAGCTAGTTGGGCGTTTTGGCAATGTGAGCAGCTGATTGATTCATGGAAACATTGGTTCACAACAACATAAATAGAACAAGCATTGCCAAGCTGTTCTACACAAAGTTTTTAACAGGCATCTTTAATGATAGAATAAACCCTCCATTATGCTTATCCACTATGTATTAAAACTTGCATTTCATGTCTGAACAAGGCTTTCAAGGATGAGAAAAGGTTCATCCTTTTAGAAAGCATCATTATGGCAGAGACAGGATGGGACTTATTAAAGACCAATGTACTGCTTCCTCTTACTGCAGTCTTTAGATTGGCATTGATTTGACCACTAATGACTACTTTAGCGATGACTCAAATCGTTCAGAGAATTCACATTCAGAGTGTCACCCTGTTCCATCCACGCGTCAGATTGGTATGCATGTAAAGCCTCTTTTGTCATTGTCAAAAGGAGAAAAGGAAAAGAGAAGAAAAAAACAAAGAAATATTCCACAAACATCCCCAAGGTCACACAGAACTCAAGGAACCTGAGAAAGACCTTTCATTCATTAATTCCGTCCACATCTTGAATGGAAAGCAACACAAGCCACATCATCAATTCATGTCTGTCCAATTAGCCTTATCTGTGCTTTGCAAGAACAAAAATGTGTCATTCAAAAGAGAAATGTGATAGAAATGTGAGAATGTAACTGTCCCCAGAGTCAAGATCAGAATGTACTACCTATTTAATTACTAATGATATAATAATTCCAATGCACTGCTTATGTCAGGGACGGTTTTATGCTGTGGAAGATACTCCAAATGACAAACRAAGATTTCAATTAAAGATGGCTTTCATGAATGAAAATGATCCTGCTCTGTCACAAAGCCTCAGTGTCAAGGACCTGTAGGTGTGCTCCTCCATCTTTTTATGATTAACAGCAGTACCGGGGAAAGAAAAGTGGTGTACATTAGAAAGTAACATACATTAGAAAGCAGCAGACATCAGAGGCCATAGTGGCCAAGGGCACTGATTGGAACACTGCCCTGCAAAGGGTGCTGTCCTTCAAACTTTCAAACAAAGATCTACCCCAATACGTTTGGCAATACGTGAGTTTGCAAAATTAATGAATAGACGAAGAGGCCCATCTCAGAGCACGGTGTTCATTTTTGAACATCATCATGGTGAGTAAGTAGGTAGGTACAGTGCAGGTAGGTAGGTACAGTGCATTCGGAAAGTATTCAGACCCCTTCACTTTTTCCACATTTTGTTACGTTACAGTCTTATTCTAACATGGATTCAATAAAATAAATCCTCATCAATCTACGCACAATACCCCATAATACTTTCCGAATGCACTGTAAGTAAGTAAGCCTTATCTAAACCAGAGTGGTCTATATCCTCATACTTCCATGGAATTCCTACTGTCGATGTTTAGTTGGCAACCCATTAAATTCTATGTGAGTTAAGATCTAGGGGATTGTATGAGATTGGGCATTTGATCCATAGTTCTGGCTCTGTGGTGACAAAATACCATTGGCACTTATTGTAAAAATAAAGGTGTTGACTGGTGTGCTGGCTAAATTGCCAACCTGGCTCCTCCAATGTTCATGGTCATCTAATCATCTCCAGATTCAATTGGTGCAATCATTCCTCACCTCTCCACTGTGATATGCGGTAAGCCACATTTGGTGGGAGATTTACATTAGTGGTGGATGGAAAGTTAACTCAATGGAGACCTAGTGAAAAGCACAGTAAATACAATCCAGCAACAGTAGATACCGGTAATCAACATGGTCCAAAATATTGTTATGTACAAAGTTGTTTCATGTGTTTCACATTCAGAAAGAAACATCATTCTCTACACATTCATAATACATGCCAAGCTTCCTTATGCATGAAGGAAACATGGGAAACAATTCCCCATTYCTCCACAGGCGATCCGCATCCCCCTGGGCAGGTGCCGCTCGCTGTGGGAGTRTATAAATGATCCACCGGGAAGTCTGTCAGGCGTGTTGACACTAGTCATAAACACTGCTGACAGGTGGCCATGGCTCTCTACTTCTTCATCAGCTAGCTTCCCCTGGACAACCACAGAGGAAGGCTGAGAGCTGAAGTCATCCACATCACATCAGTACTGCAGATGAGCACACCCTGGTCAACACAGACACAGCCCAAAGTACTATACGTGATTGATTGGATTCCACTGACCCAAATAAACATTGATTTGTTTCAGCGATCTTTGCCTCAAGAAATACTGTGTTCTCGTGCAGTATGATAAATATTTACTGAGTGTACAAAACATTAGGAACACCTTCCTAATATTGAGTTGCACCCCCTTTTCCCCTCAGAACAGCCTCAATTCATCGAGGGCATGGACTCTACAAGGTGTTGAAAGTGTTCCGCAGGGATGCTGGCCCATGTTGACTCCAATGCTTCTCACAGTTGACAAGTTGACTGGTAGTGAATCTCTACTCCGAATAGCTCATTCCATTTCATCCCACAGATGCTCAATTGGATTGAGATCTGGTGACTGGGCAGGCCACTGCAGTAAGCTAAATTCCCAGTCATGTTCATGGAACCATTCCTGGACAATCCTAGCCTTGTGGCATGGGGCTTTATCCTGCTGAAAAAAATCAATTCGCAGATAGATACACTGCTGCCATGAAGGGATGCACCTGATTGGCAATGATGTTCAGATATCCTGTGGCATTCAAACGTTGCTCCACTTTTATCAAGGGGCCCAATGTGAGTCATGAAAACAAACCTCACACCATCACACCACCACCACCAGCCTGCAATGTTGACACACGGCATGATGGATGCATGTACTCATGTGGTTTTCTCCATACCCTAGACCTCCCGTCAGCTTGAAACAGCAGGAACCAGGATTCACCAGACCAGGCAATGTTTTTCCAATTCTTCAGTGTCCTGTGTTTTTCGTTCCTTTGCCCACTGCAACTGCAGTTTCTTGTTTCTTCCTGAAAGCAGTGGAACTCTGTTAGCTCGTCGGCTGTCATACCCCATTCGTGTCAAGGCACGACGAGTTCATTCTTTTATAGGTCTTTGGGCACTAATGTTGTTATGGAATGTCAGTTGACTAACTGTAGCCCGTCTGTTGCTCTGCACAATTCAGGTCAGACTCCTTTGTCCTTTGGGTGGTGGACCATTCTTGATACACACGGGAAACAGGTGCATCCTTCTGGATGACAGATATACTCAATCCATGTCTCAATTGTCTCAAGGCTTAAAAATGATTCTTTAACTTTTCTCCTCCCCTTCAACCTACACCGAACTTCAGTGCAGTTAACAGGGGTGGCAGCGTAGCCTARTGGTTAGAGCGTTGGACTGGTAACTGAAAGGTTGCAAGATCAAATCCCCAAGCTGGCAAGGTACAAATCTGTCGTTCTGCCTCTGAACAAGGCAGTTAACCCACTGTTCCTAGGCCGTCATTGAAAATAAGAATTTGTTCTTAACTGACTTGCCTAGTTAAATAAAGGTAAAAAAAACATAAAACAGGTGACATCAATAAGGGATCAAAGCTTTCACCGGATTCACCTGGTCAATCTATGTTGTAGAAAGAGCAGGTGTTCCTCATTCTTTGTACACTCAGTGTATGCTAAAAATTAYTTTTAGTTAAAGTGACACTTTAACTAAAAGTTATTTACCTTGTCTGGTAGCTCGACGGAGCTGTTCTGGAGCGGGTCAGAGCTTCAAGTTCCTTGGCGCTCACTAAGGACTTAACATGGTCCACACACAACCRCGCAGTTGTGAAGAGGGCACGGCAGCGCCTCTTCCACCTCAGGAGGCTGAAAAGATTTGGCATGGGCCCTAAGATCCTCAAAAAGTTCTACAGCTGCACCATCGAGAGCAACTTGACTGGCTGCGTCACCACTTGGTATGGCAATTGCACCGCCCTTGACCGCAAAGTGTTACAAAGAGTGGTGCGGACAGCCCAGTATATCACTGGGGCCGAGCTCCCTTCCATTCAGGACCTCTATATCAGGCAGTGTCAGAGGAAGGCCCGAAAAATTGCCCCCCTCAAAAAATGTGCTCACTCTGCTACCGTCCGGCAAACGGTACCGGAGCATCGGCTCTCGGACCAACATGCTCTGAGACAGCTTCTTCCCCAAAGCCATAAGACTGCTAAATAGTCAATTAATGGTACCCAAACTATTTGCACTGACCCTACGCACACTAGACTTTATATGCACACCATATACACACTAACTAGACTTTATATACACACCATATACACACTCACACACACTACACTGTTACACTGACACAAAACCCTCATAAATTCACAAACCCTTCATACGCACACACACACACACACACACATAACACACATACGTATACTGACACAAGACAAACACACATACATACACAGACGCACACTCACACACTTTTACAATCATCATTTGCTGGTGCTACTGTATTCTTTATTTGACTCTTATTATCTATCCGAATGCCTAGTCACTTTGCCCTGCATTCATGTACAAATCTACTTCAAGTACCTCATACCTCCGCACATTGATCTGGTACTGGTACTCCCTATATAGAGTATAGCTCCATTCTTGTGTATTTTATTTTATTCCTCTTGTGTTAGTTACTATTTTATTTGTATTATTATATTTAAACTCTGCATCGTTGGGAAAGGTTCATAAGCAATTTCACTGTAAAGTCTACACCAGTTGTAATCGGCGCATGTGATGAAGAAAATTTGATTTGATTCGAGATGTATTCTGAACCATGCACTGTGACACATGCTTTTTTTGTTGCTATATAGGCAACACTGATTGGATTTCTCTAGTGCCGCTTAATATTTCACATAAGATTACTGTGATTACCATTGTAAGCACAACCCTGAGTCGACAAAGTTGCACTCAAGCAGGTTAATTATCATTTGGCACAGCAGAGCGATCATTTTTCTGTAATGGAATTCTATGCTAGAGAGTTTTAAATAATGCATTATGGTGTGTATGCTATGCAGCAGAATATTGTAATACTGTACATTTGGTTACATTGAGATGAATGGGGTGTGGCCAGGTTTATCTGGAAAATACGGCTGAGCTGAGGCAGGTTGGTTTAATGAGGGCCAAATAGACTGGATCATTTTGTATGTACTCTCCTAATGCCTCAGAGAAGTCCCGGTCACTTGGCAGCCAACCGTTGTCTTCTGAAAAGGAACTCTTAGCTAAATAATTAAATAAATAGGGAGGTTTTAAGTTTTCTCTAGGTCATAATTTATTGCTGGACGGCAGCAAATGTCTGATCGCTTGTTAAAAGCCTCCAAATGTTCAGACCCGGGCGATGACATTCATTATTTTCATCGTTTCCTCTTGTACTAACCATTTGATCTCAAGTACATACTTTAATAACTTTTCCATAAAAATAAATGGCATGGGGATTGTGTTAGCAGCAGTCTCTCTTTCCTCGGGGGCATTAGGGACAAAACGCTTGTGATTGATTAATAATTCACATTTCCTATTTGATCCCCATCATCATAGAAATCGTTTCCTCCAGCTTTATCCCCTTCGGTCCCAAAAACTGCAGTCTCCTGATCCCTGCACACCTCGCCTGTCCTGTAAATTAACACATTAATAATGTTTCCATTGCCCTTGCTATCATTGATATGTACTGCAGTTCGTAGACCCATGTGTTGTTGGGAGATGGGAATTGGAGAAAAAAACACACCATTTGCGAGTGCAGATAGACTTCAAGTACCTGGATTAGATATCATCTAGCAGTGTTATTACCGAGAGCACCCTCCTTGTGTGAAGTCATTGAGCTCAGGAGGGATCTGCCTTAGCAGAATGAGCCCAGGCCCTGACCATGGTTCACTTCATAACACCTAGGTGSTCTGAGGGAACATTTCCCTTAACACACCCTCAAGGTCAGATAATCCAGGACAAAGGAGTGAAGCGAAATGTAGAACAAAAAGCAAAGGTTGTGAGTTCAAACCTCATCATGGACATCTTTAGCATGTTAGCTATTTAGCAACTTTCCAACTACTTACTACTTTTTAGCTACTTTGCAACTACTTAGCATGTTAKCTAACCCTTCCTCTAACCCTAGCCTTAACCCATTCAACTAACCCTTCCCCTAACACTAACCTTAACCCTTTAACCTAACTCCTGAACTTAAACTTAACCCTAACTTTAACCCTAACCCCTAGCCTAGCTAACGTTAGCCACCTAGCTAGAATTCGTAAACATATCATAAGTTGATCAAATTCATAACATATTGTGCGTTTGTAAATTCGTAACATATAATACGCATTGTAATTTGTAACATATCATACAAAATGGGTGATGGACATCCACAAATGAATACATATCATACGAACATTAGATATCATAYTAAATGGAGTATCTCGGATTTACAGACAGAATAATAAGAAATGCTCTGAGACCAGGTTGCATTATGAGACAAAGCCAATCCATATCCCAGCCTTCCTCTTTCCTCAGCTAAAATCCATGGAAACAATCAGTGATGTTCTTATATATCTGTCCCTATGCTAGTGGGGCATCCATCACTTAATCCAATTAGAGGGAAAGTTTCATTCTTTATGTTAACTAATTCAATTCCATGTATTTACGGCCTTGCTGTATTTAAGGCATGGCTGAGTGGCACACAGATGTCTGTTTAGGACTCTTGCTCCTGTGATGTGCCAGGTTCCTGCCTGTCTTTCAGGGCTTAATGGGAAACAATAATGGTAGTGCAGAGATTGGAGATTAAAACAAATAGGTGCATTTAAAAAGCTATCTGAAAAAGGTTTGCAGCACATTGGTCATCTCGTATTAAATTGAGGCCCGGTTGTTATAAACCTCGGAGGAAATTATGCTTCAGAATGAGAGTACTACATTTTTAGACAGAAAATCATGACTGTATTGATTAGTGTTCTACGTATTTAATCCAAACAGAATAGAATTCAAATTGTCAGGGGACATGGATAAGTGCAGTATATATCATACTCTTGAATTATGTGGCTTTTAAGTCAGTCAGGAAGGTAAATATACATGGGAAGATACGTGATAATGGATGGATGGATGGATGTTAATATCCTTGTGGCAATGTGGTAGTCTTCAGATGTATCATTTGGGGATTATTGAGAGAGACAAAACCATAACGCTGAGGCCACATAAAATCCATAGTCACCAAAAAGTATACAGATGCCATGTTGTTTATGACCATACATCTGTTGCCTATAACAACACATTTCCTAATGCAATAAAGCTGTTTATAAAACACATCCGCGGAATATAAATTCAGACTGACTGATACTGAGATGGTTTGAAATATACATGCCTAGGAYGACATTTCCTCTGAAAATAAATACCTCAGCTGGACACACGCACACAGTAATGACAATCAAAACAACCTCTTCTATTTCACCATCATAAAACATGGATCGATATCAATGATATAACCTCCTGTACAAATACCACCATTTTGAATGTGCAACATAGTTTATTCCAATTATGAGATTCCCATCAGGCTTCCCAGTAAAGTCGGTGCAGTTAATTCAACAAAAGCTCAAATCTATGACTGCCCTTACRTTTGTAGCTGACCTTCAGCCCTGGCAGTTGTCATCTTTGTTCTGTCCACATCGAACATCTGAGTAGTTCTGAACACTAAAGGCTTCTCTCTAACCCAGTTGGAATTTTATTCTTTAAAGACACGCCGTGTTTGATGGTAACTGGCAGATGTGCTATCTCCTTCCTTTCTGATGATCAAAGGTATGCCTTGTGATAGGTGTTCACATCACATTATCAATAGATATTGGTGGCGACAAGGTCTAATTGAACTGGTTAAGTATGCTGTCCGTTCCCAGCACACAGCTTTGGTAGAGCTCCAGCTGTCCCTCCCATTTCATGTAAAAAGGAAATTTATATTTTTTGTTAATTGTGGAAGGAACACAAACTTTTGAAAGCCAGATTTTTAATATGATTGATCTTAACTACTTAAAACAGAGTGCGTGCAATTTACGCCCCTGCACACTGAACTAAACAATTTGCTTTGAGAATTACAGAAAATAACATATGCTTCTCTCTCAGAGACACCAATGCCAGGCAAGCTAAAATAAATTGAGTATTCCCGGAGTCAAGGAAGACTAGTGATATCTGACAAGCAGAGTTTTGAGAGAAATAAGTAATCCGTTTTTGAGAGTGTTTTCAATGCATCGGTAAGTAACRGCATAGCGAAACCACCTGTAATGCATTGTGAATGTATTTGTAATCATGTATTCAACTGTAAAAGCTGCTACAATATTAGGAGTTGTGAGCTGTACAAAATGCTTATTGCATTGGTGCATTTACAATGAATGGTGATATGCCACATCAGTGTGTTACAGAGGCATCTGAGTTCAGTGCAGATGAGTCTATAAGCCTGCCCACTGTACCAATCTACATCACACAGAGTATCATCGTTAGCCTCTACAGTAGGTATGAAATATTACCWGTGGAATTCCCTAGCAGTATTGGTATTTGTGCTATAAACATACATCTGAGCTGGTAATGACTGTCATTAGGGTCCAGACAGTGTAGTGTCATAAGGAATATTAGCAAAAATGTATTGTTGGTGTTTTTCAACTCCATACTATCCTCCTCAATAAAAATGAAACGATATGATTGAGAAATGAATCAACTTCTCAGCGGCCTACACAAGCATGTCTAAAAGAAACATAAGCTTGTGCCGCTAATGGACTAAAGAATGTCTGATGTTGTAATCTTGAGCAGAGAGACACAACCTGAACAAAGTATTCTTAACATATTGCTAGCATGACACTAATGACATGAAAACACGGTGTGCCTTTTCTCTCTCTCTCTCTCTCTCTCTCTCTCTCTACTCTTTCTCTACTCTCTCTACTATCGCTATTCTCTCTCTTTTCTCTCTACTCTCCCTCTCTCCCTCTCTCAGACAGGATTAATTCTAGAGTCCCCTGTGCAGACAAGCCGAATGGGGATTTGCCACACAATAAGCTCAACCCTTTATAATTGCCTTTGGTAACAGAGAGAACCATGTAATATGCAGGAAAGAATCTGGACAGAGGGTCTGAGTCTGAGCTATCCAAAGGACCAAAGAAAGAAGAAGGAAATAACACTGGTGAGAGCTCAAGCCTATATGTTTCTGTCCTTCTGTGCACATAGCAGGCTGCAGGTACAGTACAGTACCAGCCTATCCAGTGTTGAGCCTCTGTGTGGATTCTGCAGGGATTGGATGCAGTTGAGCAGCAGAGGGGAGCTGACATGCACCTTTATCACACGGCTTAGGGAGACTGAGGCTGCACATAGACAGGGCCCAGTGATGGATGTGCTGCAGGCCTTGCCTCCCCTCTTCCTCTGACAGAGCTGCTGTAATCTGTTATAGTGGAGCCTCCATTAACTTCCTGACACGTGCAGCTGCACTCGCCGTCACTGACCCCGCACTGGCTCCTCTGCATTCTACAACTCCATTCAGGCTCTGATGGAGAGGAGATAAAGACATCTGGATATCTGCATGCAACATGCAGGCTTTGTGTAATTAGTATAGAGATCCTGCAACCATGTCTATCCTCCCTGCCGGTTAAGATGGTATAGAAGTGCACTTCTATTGGAGATACCTGAGATCCAACCAATGGTGACTTCTAACATGAGGTACCAGTGAGAACCTCCAAATCATTCCAAATGACTCATAAAGGGCAGATAACATATCTTTGTGTTGAATCTGCAAACCGTAGATTATGTTCACGTCTATGTCTAGGATCAAAGCTTTACAAAGATATCTATATCAGTTGAAGCCTGCTAATCCTTTCCTCTTTCAGGTATACATCAAACGTGAAATATCAAATGAACTGAGACCTGTWTCAGAAGTCCATAATAGCAGCAGTGTAAAAGGTGTCCTGTAGTCAGAGGTTGCATATGTCCTGGGTAAAACCCAATCCTTGGTCACTGCACCCATCCATGACTGCTCAGTARGCAGCAAGTGAGTCTTGGAATCTGTCCAAGCTGTGTGATCACTGAGGCAATGTGGTTTATACCTATACTTAGCGCTATGCACAGGCAATCCTAATGACTTCTGAACACTATTCTAATGATATAACATCTGATGTCTTGCTATGAAAGGGCATTAAAGGAGGACACTTGCAGGGGTGACGGATGGAAAACGATGACGACATAGTAATGGTGGTGTATGAAACCCAGTCTGATGGTTAGGCTCTAAGGCAGGAAAATACGTCCTAACATTTAATAGCTCTATAAAAGGGACAGCATTTCTATTGACGCACTCAGTGAATTGCGTTGGGATGCTACCCATAGATCAAGAATTGATAATCACTCATTTATGTATGCAGAGCCAGACGATTTACTTCCACCCTGGGTCAACCTAATCCCCAAAGCCTATAATTGAAGTCAATCATGGGCAGTAGTGGCAATAGGCTTGGGCTACAAAGACCACTACCTGCATTTATTTGAAGACACAAATTCAATTAGCCCCAATCTGAGCTTGAATTCTTGATCTCATTCTCTTACTAAACAATGAGGCATGCATGGTTGGAGGGATGCGCCACAGAAGCCAGTCAATTGCTGATTTAAAAAATCCACTATAATTTTGATTTTGGGATGAAAGACAAAGCTCATTTTCATTGAAATCCCATAAAATCAGGGATTACCGTGTTTTACCCTCAATCCCACGCTGACCTTTCTGTACCTTCATGTTAAGCACAACCCAATGAACGTTTCAGCATATGTGAAAAGGTCATTTGGGGTATGGCTATGGCATTGGATTTCACTGTGATTAAACTAAGCCAACATGATGACAATGTCATAACGATTAATAATCTACTTTATCATTTTTATGTTATGACAGTAAGACACAAGATTCATTTTAGATATTCATTAATTTCATAAATCTATTTCATGATCACAGTGCATTACAATCGCTGTCTTTATTTTTCTCCTTGCCATATGACAAAGACTAATGTTCTTTTTAGGCTCAGTCTACTGAAAGTCAACTACGGTACTATTTTTACATGGTCTAAAATATATTGATATACGAGGTTTAGACGGTCACAGTTTCTCATAGGCACTATAAACGTACACATAAAGATGACGGACATGTCTATCCCCCACTGTTTCAGCCRCGGGCCACACAGGAACTCTGAAAATCGATTTAACACCCCATGGTTTATGATCTTCCCTCACCAGGAGTGCTTATACAGCACATGCCCTCTGACCCTGGAATGAATTTTCTACACTTGCTCTCTGCTCTTGTCTTTGATGTAGTCCTGACAACCCTTTTGGCCAAAACATCACCGGACAACTGAGGTCACTAAATATCCTTCACTTTTATTTCTCCCCCATCCAATTTTCACCACAATCATATCTCAGTTGCAGCCGTACAGTAGGGCATCTGGACCCTGAGGGGGTGGCGATCAACAATCCCATAATAACCCTGAGCATCCTGTAATGAATTGTTGTCACTAACAATGTTGTGTACTTCCTCGCCGTAGCAACGCAGGTGAGAGTTCATCTGTTTTCATGAGGTGTATCCAGGGGAGCAGCAAGACAAATTATAGACCTGTGTGGAAGCAGCAGTGCTATTTGGCTGAATGCCTTGTCCTGCTGAAACCTTCCCCAGAGTGCCCTGTGCTGGCATCAGGTTCCATACAGGGGAAATGAGAGGGGCTATCGGCTCCTGCCCACACAATCACAATATAACATGCAGCATACTTTACTGAAGCAGGCTGCTCAAGTAACTCAGTAATCTAAAACCCAGCATTGCTGGCACATGATAATTAAGGTCATCTGTTTGCCAGCCAACAAAACAATTATTTTAGGGAGATAATGATATGGCCCTGTGTCTATGGTGAGTGATAGACACAGAAATGGAGACCTTTGGCTGGGAAGAAATACATCTTTAGATTGATATATCACATTAATCTCTCGCACTCTGGCTTGTAATTTTTTTTCTCACAATCTGTCTATTTGTTGGTTGACTCCTCATTTGTCGCTAGAGGCTGGAGTTGGAGTATTAGGTCTTCAGTTCATACATTCGTTGCAATACAATTAATCCGTTCTTTGTGTTCATTGTTGACAATTGCAGAGTTACTATGTATCTTAAAATTATACTCCCAATTGCAACATTACATTGTATTTCCATATATTCCCRTGTTGGATTTCATATTCAAATCAAATCAAATGTATTTATATAGCCCTTCTTACATCAGCTGATATATCAAATTGCTGTACAGAAACCCAGCCTAAAACCCTAAACAGCAAGCAATGCAGGTGTAGAAGCACAGTGGCTAGGAAAAACTCCCTATAAAGGCCAAAACCTAGGAAGAAACCTAGAGAGGAACCAGGCTATGAGGGGTGGCCAGTCCTCTTCTGGCTGTGCCGGGTGGAGATTATAACAGAACATGGCCAAGATGTTCAAATGTTCATAAATGACCAGCATAGTCAAATAATAATAATCACAGTAGTTGTTGAGGGTGCAACAAGTCAGGACCTCAGGAGTAAATGTCAGTTGGCTTTTCATAGACAATCATTGAGAGTATCTCTACCTCTCCTGCTGTCTCTAGAGAGTTGAAAACAGCAGGTCTGGGACAGGTAGCACGTCCGGTGAACAGGTCTGGGTTCCATAGCCGCAGGCAGAACAGTTGAAATTGAACTGCTTCCATGGGTATCGTTCGGAAATTAATGAGTGAATAAATAAATTCATGAATAAATCAATGAAGTACAAGCGTACCTAGACGCACAGTACATTTACAGCCATGTAATGGAGAATTCTTAATGGCATGCCCAGTGTTCTTGTAAAACAGCAGCTAGTGTTTTCTCTCTTGTCAGATGGAGGAAGTAGACTTTTATGGAAATGAGGAACTCTGCCACAGGGGTGCACATGGTGAATGAGGCACTAGATACAGTCAATCTATATTTGTTATTCATCATCTTTTTTTTCTGGCCCTGTTTTGAGTTCCAATTTCAACATTCTTCGCTTCTGCCTTTCATCTATCTTGGAGTTGCTGCAATTTACACTTCGTCTTTCAATTCATYCCTGTCTGATGTAGTCCTTGGTTATCAGTTCACCTCATGCTTTTCCTCCTCACTCGCACATCTAAAAGGTTGAGAGATGACTCACAACTCCACTCACTTCAGTGAGAGCCGAGGCAAAGGCCTTTTTCTATCACCTTTCAAAACACCCTCCTCTTATTAAATGCCCACACATACATTCTATTTCATCCCGAACAAGAAGCAGGGGGCATTTTCACGCTGTTGACATCATAAAYCTGAACTAGATTAAAAAGTGCTACTCTAGTGTTCGGGTGGGTTATACACCGTCATTATTCACCTTGGTGGAGTGGATGGACCAGCCAGCCTCAAAGAGAGGAAAGCATAGATAGACCAAGCTCTAGACACTCATTTCTGCTCCGCCAGTGCCATCTGCTGTTCACAGCAGGCTTCGCCACATCTTTCCCTCCCTCACTGCACTCCTCACTCTTCAATTCCTGGCTTTGTGAATCTGCTCTAGCTCAGTGATCAACACCTATTTTCTGCAAATGTCAACAAGCATTGTGTTTACCGCTCAACAATTACAGAATAGAATAACTCGTTTTCAGACAATGTACAGTATATGAAGAAGAAAAGCGTTAACCACCAGTATGTTGATGAGACTGGAAACGGAGAGTAAAAACAACAAATAACCCTGGTTATTCTCATTTACTGTGTCAGGCCCTGGGTAAATGATCAGTGTACACTGAAATGAAAAGAGACATGGTCTCTAATGGTGTGGTGAAAGAGGACTTATTATAGGCCTTTCCTTGTGCAGAGCAACACGGTGATGCATTATAGATACGGCCTGCACACTTGATCACATCCCACATTAAATGGCGGAGATTTGGTACGGAGAAATCACATTTCATCTGGGGAAAACTAACAAGCTCAGATAGCAGATGACAGTGGYGCGTCCTCTCTTCTTCAAGAGTCATGAGAAATGTAAGACAATATAAATGTTCAATTTATATTCTGTCTATCAGACAAATTGAAATGGAGAGGTGCAGCACCACTAAAGGGAGACATGAGTCAGAATAACTGAACTTGACAAAAAAATKATAACAAAATGTTTTTGAAAATAAAAGACAATGCTGTTTAAAAAGAACATAATAGGTGCTTTGTTAAAAAGTGTGTGTCTGTGGGGGCTGGGGGCTGGGGGGGTTGGAATGTTATGGGGGAGGTTAACGAAACAATGATACTATGAAGGCCTTGTCAAATAAAATAAAACAAAACATGTCAACCATTATTAGCAGATTGTCCAATGGTAATGTTTCCATTGAGGTGCAACAAAAGGTCTGTTTCTGATGTCTCTGATGTTGATGCTTTTATCCAAAATGATTGTGGGCACACAACCACTTGTATGAGCTACATGAAAATATGAGTCATATTCAATTGAAGTGTCTACAAAGGCCAGTTATGCACAATTAACTTCATAATGAAATATGACTCAAATGCTCGGCCCGAATTTCCACCATGACCACAGCTTCCCTTTGCTTTAAGTATCTAAGGTAGTAGTTYCCTGAGTGTACATAGCTACCATACATGTATKTCRTGGTCATGGTCTAATCCTGACATCGGGACACCAACACGGCATCTCTGACAAGTCCTGTAGCTGTGCCTTTGACCCCTCTGGCCTGGTAGATCCTGGGGAGAAGCTCTTTTTCCACGTGTCCCAAACTCCAGACTGAAGACAGAGGATCCCACTGACCTTTGTTCCCAGACACACTGTGGCTCTGACAGCTTAACATTACATTCAGCACCTGGCCCTACTCTCCCTAATTWAAAAAAATGATCCMTGTATGAGACGAGGTAATTGTCCACTCTGAATGACAGTCTTCTTGGGCAATGCTCCCCTGATCCTGAATCTAGATGATATGAAAAAGAGATGGGGAATACCTATTCAATATGGGAGGTATTTTACCATCTCAATATCTACACATATCTATTATAACTAGGTCAATCCTCCTTTGCTTAGATGTGGAAAAAAATACATGAAAAAAGTTTTAAATACATAATCAGKTATATATCAAATGCTGCATTTGGCCAAAATTCCACCAGAGCAATGCATTAATTTTTAACTCTTAATTCAACTCCATTACAGTCCTCTGTCTGGTGTATACTGGAAGATTGAAAGTGCATGGTCGGTACCAATAATTATACATCTACCTGGAGGTGTCAGCTTTGAACTTTGTTCCTTGCCTGATTTTCCAGCCCCCCCAGATTGAATAAAATTACCTGGCTCGTGCCAACCCCTGCAGATTGGAGGAACAAGCACCTGCTGTGCCGGTCTGCAAAGGCGACAGGCCTGGCAGCTTGTAGATTAAATAAAGCTGTCTACTATGTGCCAAKGTAATGGCTTCTCAAACATCAGTTACATGTAACACTGATGCCATGTCAGAGTTGCTTTGTTGGGTAGCTCTCTACAGGGTATTGGGAGAGGCAAAGACTGTTGCTGCTGGACAGGCCAAGGCTCCCGATTTACACTGTTAAATGCATGAAATGCAAATGTTATGTTTTAAAAATACAGCCACATTCTTTTGATGTTTACGGTCACAACTGGGTCGCATCTTGATAAGGATTTTCAATCTGTCAGAGAGAGATGACATTTTTGTGGGAATCCATTTAGTTGAGATAACATAATTTCGTATTTCACATCCACATACTGGTATTGATGGTTCCCATGACAAAGAATCAATCCTAAAATATAACAAATGGGTTCAATTCATAGAAGTAAATTGTTCCCATTTGCCCCCAGCTGTTCAATACACATTTGAGGCCCAGTCAAGAGCTGTGTAATGAATGTGTGCTGGCTTGTTTACCCGGAGAGACAGAGACATAATTTCAGACTCCATGTTTCTGGCTTGTACTTTGCCAAGGCCTCATGCCATGATGCAACAAAGCCTGTTTCCCGGGAAATATTCTGGGCTGATTTTCACAGCTGTCAGGCCTTTCTCTCTGGCACTCTCCACGTTACATCCCTTACCAGGTTATCAGATGCAGATAACTAATGCAGCCATGATTCATCAGCAATACTGGCTTGCTCTGTTCTAAAGGGCAATGTTAAGGAATCTCACGCCACACATACAGTAATGTTAACAACCTGCATCTTAGTATACATGATGGGCATGGGATAGATATGGGATAGATAAAAAAAAGTTGGCAAATAAAGAGATTGAAGCACTCCCTTCACATAAAAGCATTTAGGCCCAGTGAATGAGTTCAAGGACAGGGACAAATTCATAATCRATAACGGTTAGGAATCCTAATTTAGAGCATTATTCATCTTGACTACTTTGGCCCACAGTTATTGATTGATAGACAATGTTGTCAAAATGACAAAGATGAATGGAGTCAAGTAATATGACGAAGAACCAACAATAAATCTATATKTTTGCACAGATATTAGTTTGGGTTATATTATTAATTCACCTAGACTGGTTGCATAGGCATGCTGATAGATAATATTGATTTGACTTGAGGTTTGGACGTTTGGGGCTCTCCGGTACAGATGTCAATAAGCATCAATTTCCAAGGGCATTCAGCAAATTGAGAAGAAATTCAATTTGCCATCCTTCATCCAAAAGTGTGCTGTTGTGTGGGATTTCATGACATMTTCCATCAAGAGAAGCCAATGCCGTGGAACTCAGAGGGAGACTAAGGGACTTGCAGTGCATGCTAGACATGTTGATGGCTATAACCATTCATCCAAGGAGGTTTCTCCTCTAGCAGTGTTTAGGGCTCTAAACATACCTTCAGCAGAATAACATAATTTTAAACTCAAATAATGGACATTTACTTAAACAACTACAATTTTACTTTCCTAAAGTAATCCTGTCAACTATACCAAAATGTGAAGTGTTTGATAACTTTAGTCAGCATTTCACTGATTCAAGATGTGATATCCTTGCTGGTCTGTAGGGGGAACTCTATCAACATGAGCCCATATATTTAAATRTGCAAGCTGAGACAGGTAGCTGGTTAATTAACATGAAATGTCATCCTGCAGCTAGTCCGGTTGCAGCCCCAACTAGACCTTGTTTCAAATGTATAAAAAATTTATCATATTTGTATGCCTAGCAATCAACAAATGTCCATTGTTTAAATCACACTTTTACACGTCTCTGTCACATATTACAGCTTCAATAAAGCCCCTATGGTGAACAACATGTGAGCTAGAGGCTTGTAGAAYGGCTATTTAGATTTTCAAGTTCATCGTTCGGTTAGGGGGTCTTGCCTGCCRCCTATGGTGAATGAGATGTGAACGAGAGGCTTGTAGAATCATGACTCTTTTGAGTTTTCAGTTCATCGTTCGCCGGCAGGGCATGCTGTGGGCATTACTGACTCAAATGAACAAAATGAGTCGAAAGATTCGTTATTTTCACTGAACGAGTAACACATACTGTCCACATCAATGAAAGTARAGTAATATAAATTAACTAAATATGTCAAAAATGATTTAATATTTTAATTTAGGATGATAGTAAATGAAGCCAACGCACAGATTTTTACAAAAATCAMATTKATTTCTCACTAGTTTAACCATTTAGAGTTTAAAAATGTTCTTATGCGCAATTTAACTGGGAGCTCTAGAAAGAGTTCCCATAGTGACTGTAAAGGTCAGTGTTGCCAATTTAGCACCTTTGTCGCTAAGTGAGTTTTCAGACTATKCCAGTGACTTTAACTGGTAAAAGAGAGGYGCAGCGGTCTAAGGCACTGCATCTCAGTGCTAGAGGTGTCATTGCAGACCCTGGTTTGATTCCAGGCTGTATCACAACTGGGAAATTCTCCCAGCGTTGTCAGGGTTTGGCTGGGGTAGGCCACCTGTCACGTTCTGACTGTTATTTTCCTTTGTCTTTATTTAGTATGGTCAGGGTGTGAGTTGGGGTGGGCAGTCTATGTTATTTGTTTCTATGTTTAGGTTTGTTCATTTAGCCTGATATGGTTCTCAATCAGAGGCAGGTGTTTTGCATTGTCTCTGATTGGGAGCCATATTTAGGTTGCCTGTTTTYACTGTTGGTTTGTGGGTGTTTGTCTTCCGTGTCAGTGTTTGTCGCCACACGGTACTGTTTCGGTTTATTCACATTTGTTATTTTGTTATTTGTGTAGTGTTCAGTGTATATTATTAAAACATGGACACTTACCACTCTGCGTATTGGTCCTCCGATCCTTCTCGCCTCTCCTCGTCAGATGAGGAGGAAGAGATAGACAGCCGTTACAGAAACACCCACCAACCAAGGACCAAGCAGAGTGGTAAAGGGCAGCAGCAGCACCGGCAGAAGACACAGGACTCATGGACTTGGGAAGAGATTCTGGACGGCAAGGGACCCTGGGCTCAGCCAGGGGAATATCGGCGTCCCAAAGCAGAGTTGGAGGCAGCGAAGGAAGAGAGGCGCCGGTATGAGGAGGCAGCGCGGCGACGCGGTTGGAAGCCCGAGAGTCAGCCCCAAAAAATTATTGGGAGGAGGCAGGTAGGATTATTGTGGCTAAGCCAGGTAGGAGACCTGAGCCAACTCCCCGTGCTTACCGTGGAGTGAGAGGGCGTCGTACTGGTCAGGCACCGTGTTATGCGGTGGAGCGCACGGTGTCCCCAGTACGCGTGTGTCGTGTCTTTGGCTTTGCCGGATTAATTGCTATGACGTGCTATTCTAAAAAATAATTTCTCCGTAATTAATATTACCTGATTGAACTAATCATGTAAATGTAAATAACTAGAGAGGGACACCACGAAAGAATATTTATAGAGCTGTTATCTTCCGAATAAACTCTTAAAGATTTAGTAATATTTTACATCCATAGCAGTCAACATTAATCGTCATCTTATTCAGTCTCATCTGAAAGTTGTAAATCCTTGGTTATCTGCAAGAATCCTGGCTAACAAGTTGAATCAGCAATACAAAATTGGGTTTAATTATTTATTTACTAAATACCTAACTAATCACACAGAATCACACATACACAATTAAATCATAACTTGATTACAAGTTGCCGACATAAAGGAAAACGTCCCTAGCGGGCGGAATAGATATGACAGCTTGTTACACAAAGGAAAGGGGTTGGGTTTTAGTGAAAGAGCGGGAGACTGGAACAGAGGCGAAGCTGTGCTATCGTAAATACAGTATCTTATTCACTCTAAATTACCGCCCATTTGGAAAAGGAAAATGCAATAAATATTTACTCTGAGCTGCGCTTCAGTAGGTTGGTGGTAGATGGAAGACCGTGTCGCCAACCCGAGTCCTCTGTCCTTTGAAGAATGTCTCTGGTGGTCACTGGATACGTTGTAGTAACGTCGTTGTGTAGTAGACGGGATACTCTGACTGTCCTTCCTAACCTGCGTTTGTAGCAGCTGTTGCTAACTCAACGGCTAGGAGGTATCACTTCTGTAGTGAATACGAGTTCAAAGTTCATACCATTCACAACCAAAGTTCATGCTGATGTTGGCTTAGTTCTGTAGTTATTATCTGAACCATTCTGACATGGGATCGTCACCCTCATCTCCTCGGAACAGAAAGTTATATTTTTGTCAATGGCTTTATATAGTGGAGGGAGAGGGGTGTGTCTGAAAAGTTTATTAYCCATGTCTCTTCACAGGGGCGGGCCACTGGTTGAGCAGAGGCCCAAACTTATGAAAACCCAAATATCTCATTTGGAAGCTAAAATTACATTTCATCTCTTCACAAATAATTTCATATTCAAGCATTTGAATTAAACAACAATTCCATTTGAATCCGATACCTCTGATGTTTAGACTTTCCACAGTAGAGTTTATGTCATTCTATCATTAATGAGAATGTGTCAGAGGGCAACTGAACTGACATAATATACCTTAAGTACCACCGCATATGTTCAGTTGGTCGGTTTACCAGAATATAGTTCATTTCCCCCCAACTTCTGATGTTTCCAGAATCTCTATGTTAACCAAGGGGTTTTCTTATGTCACATCAGTAGGGAAGAGGAACGGGGGATGGGGGAAAGAGGTATTTATGACTGTCATAAACCTACCCCCAGGCCAACGTCATGACACGTGCTTAGCCCAGTGCGGGCTATTCCACCTCGCCGCACTGGCCGGGCTAGGTTGGGCATCGAGCCGGGTGCCATGAAGCCGGCTCAACGCATCTGGTCTCCAGTGCGTCTCCTCGGGCCGTGCGTACATGGGACAGCCTTACGCATGGGTGTCCCGGTTTCGCAGCATAGCCAGTGCGGGCTAATTTCATCGCGCACTGGCAGGGCTACGGGGACATTCAACAGGTAAGGGTTGGGCAGGTCGGTGCTCAAGCTCCTTTTACTCTTCACGGTCCGGTATATGTGCACTCCACGTACTAGTCCTCGCCGGTTGAGCCAAGCCCGACAGTGCTGGTCTTCGGTTTCTGTTCTACGTTTGCTCGCTGTCCAGCGTGCAGAGCTTCTCTTTCCAGCGGAGCGAGTTCCCGTCTGTCCTGAGCGCACAAAGTCTCCCGTCTGTCCTGAGAGCCAGAGTCTCCGTCTGCCCAGCGCCGTCTGAGCTGCGCATCTTTCCAGGCCGTCTGGATGCCGTCTGCCAGTGCGTCTGAGCTGCCCGCGTCTGCGCGCCGTCTGAGCTGCCCGTGCTGCCCAGCGCGTCTGGCTGCCGTCTGCCAGGCGCGTGACTGCCGTTGCAGGTTAAGCTGCCTCGTCTGATCAGAGCGCCCGTCTGCTGCTCGCTTCGGCTTAGAGCCGCCTGCTTCGAGCAGACGTCAGTGGCCAGGACCTGCTGAGCCCTACGACAGCCAGGAGCTGCCAGAGCGTAGATCAGGAGCTCCAGGACGCTGCAGAGCGTAGCGCCGGGAGAGCTTGCCAGCCAGCCAGGAGCTGCCAGAGCAGTCAGCCAGGATCCTGCCAGAGCCAGCCAGCAGGAGCTTGCCAGAGCGTCAGTGCAGCCAGGACCTGCGAGCCGTCGTCAGCCAGGAGCTGCCATAGAGCCGTAGTCAGACAGGACTGCAGAGCGATCAGTCAGCAGGAGCTGCAGAGTTGCTGTAAGCCGGCGATTGCCGGGAATTGCTTTTACTCCGGCGCTTGCCGAGTCGTCTTTACTCGTGGCTTGCAGGAGTAATCTGGTCCATCATCGGACACCTGGCTGGGTCAGGAAAGGTGGCGGCAAGGATGAGCGTCATAAGAGCACGGGGGCGGTTTTAAGGAAGGGACAAAAACAATGGTGAAGTGGGGTCACGTCGCGCTAGAGCCGCCACCTGGGCCAGACGCCAAGACCTCCCTATAGGTTTTGGTTTTGCGGCGGAGTCGACTTTGGGGGGGGGGGGGGGGGTCACGTTCTGACTGTTATTTTCCTTGTTTTGTCTTTATTTAGTATGGTCAGGGTGTGAGTTGGGGTGGGCAGTCTATGTTATTTGTTTCTATGTTTAGGTTTGTTCTTTTAGCCTGATATGGTTCTCAATCAGAGCAGGTGTTTTGCATTGTCTCTGATTGGGAGCCATATTTAGGTTGCCTGTTTCACTGTTGGTTTGTGGGTGTTTGTTCCGTGTCAGTGTTTGTCGCACACTACTGTTTCGGTTTTTCACATTTGTTTTTTGTTATTTGTGTAGTGTTCAGTGTATATTATAAAACATGGACACTTACCATCTGCGTATTGGTCTCCGATCTTCTCGCCTCTCTCGTCAGATGAGGAGGAAGAGATAGACAGCCGTTACACCACCATTGTAAATAAGAATTTATTCTTAACTGATTTGCCTAGTTAAATAAAGGTAAAATAATTCAGATACTTTCAGGCTGCCTTTAGGGAATTATGACATTGAGGATTTCTATTCTGCCGTAAACGAGAGTGCGAGAAGCTGTCTGTGCAACAGAAGTCAAAGCAACAGTGCACAACTTCATCTAGCCACTTCTAGCGATAAATCAAGGAGCCAATAGTGATTTTCACTGAACATTTGTTGGCAACACTGGTAAAGGTTGAGTACGTTATTTTAGAAGATTTCAGGATGCATTACTTACCAACAACAGCTGCAAATCCCAATAAAACTGCATAATGTTTTGAAGTTTACTTTCCTTGCTTTGTCTAACAACACTACAATGAAACTAGCAAATACGTTTTGTGGTTCAGAGTGCAGTATTTGTTTAGTTTTATAGGACAAACGTTTGCTAGAAAGTTTCTCACACTGGCTTTAGCCAGTGCACTGTTCAGAGCACTGTTCAGGGTGATGTCTAGCAACACGTGCCTCATAGCACTTCGGTGGAAAGCAACTGTCGACGAGTCTGACACCTCAAACCAATGGAACCCAATGAGGCAAYGGTAAAAACAATGTTTTTATAAAAAATGTCTTCTGTAAATGGCTAAATAATTTGAATAGTGCACCAGGGGTAGTTGCAACTACGATACCTGACATACAGAGACTGTTGGAGAGTGTTTTGAATCATTACACTGTTGCATTGTTTGCTAGCTAGCTGGTTTGCTAGCATTCATTGAAAACGTTGCTAACGCTAGATAGCTAGCTTACCAGTTAGTTAATATAACTTGTTTTCTCCAAATGTATCTACGTTGGCTATATTAGGAATATAACTCTCATCTGCTGTCGACATCAGCAAACGATTTGAAAGCAGTTGTTAGCTCCAAAAGTGGTTCGTAGCTTTGACTGCATGCACAGTGCATTCAGATCCATCCAGTGGTTAGCCACACTACAAACTTCATTTGACCAGTTCCCGTGAAGCAATTGTAATGACAGTTCACCATAATCTACATAGGACCTTCTAATCAGCAGGTTTTGCATGGGTGGAGTTTCATCTTACCTGGTGACATCGCCAGGCGGTAAATTTGCTAATAGACCAATCAGAAAGAGAGTTCTAAACTTCTCTAYCAATAACAGATAGTTTTCAGTTTTTCTTGCCACTCAGACCACTCCCAGACAGTCCTAGCGAAAATCTGGATTGAGGAATAGTTTTGCTAAAATGGAAAACTGTTACAGTAAGGGACTTAATTGTTAATCATAAATGATTTGATAATGACATAAAAATGTCTGCTTAGGGCCTTTAATGGTTGTTTTCTCATCTTCTTCCTCTGATCCAGCAAGATTATGTTCAGTCTTTATCCACTGAGTGTCTCCCTTCTCAACCTYTCTGAGTGCTGTCTGAAAAACAGCTGTGATATCCAAGAAACACTAGATCGGAATGCTACTACCTGCCATACTGTAATGACAGTGACAGGACACTGATTTGAGAAACAAAGTTGTCTTGAGTGCTTTTTAGTAGGCTAATCGAATACCCTGACGGTCTTCTAACCAAAATGTTGGTTAAAAGAGGCTTACAGTGGGGCATCAGCAGAGAAAACATTACTACTAATAAATGAGTGGTGAACTAAAACTTGCACTCTGACTTTGCTGATAGTAAATGTTTCCTCAAGAAAATAGCTTAGTATGACTGTGATATGTGGATGTCCCACCTATCTACGGTACATTCGGAAAGTATTCAGACCCCTTGACTTTTTCCACATTTTGTTACCTTACAGCCTTACTCTAAAATTGATTCAATTATATTTTTCCTTCATAAATCTACGCACAATACCTCATAATGACAAAGCAACAACAGGTTTTTAGAATTTTTTGCAAATGTATAAAAAAACATTTACATAAGATTTCAGACCCTTTGCTATGAGACTCGAAATTGAGCTCAGATGCATCCTGTTTCCAAATCAAATCAAAWCGTATTGGTCATATACACATGATTAGCAGATSTTATTGCGGGTGTAGCGAAATGCTTGTGCTTATAGCTCCRACAGTGCAGCAATATCTAACAAGTAATATCTAACAAATTACACAACATATACCCAATACACACAMATCTAAGTAGGAATTAATTAAGACTTTATACACATATGGACGAGCAATATCAGAGCGGAACGGACTAAGATACCATAGAATAGTATAAAATACAGTATATACATATGAAATGAGTAATGCAAGATATGCAAACATTAATAAATGACTAACATACCGTARAGYAGTATAGAATAGAGTATATACATATGAGATGAGTAATGCCAGATATGTAAACATTATTAAAGTGACTAGTGTTCCATTCCTTAAMGTGGCCAGTGATTCCTGGTCTATGCATATAGGCAGCAGCCTCTAATCTGCCAGTGATGGCTATTTAACAGTCTGATGGCCTTGAGATAGAAGCTGTTTTTCAGTCTCTCGGTCCCAGCTTTGATGCACCTGTACTGACCTCGCCTTCTGGATGATAGCGGGGTGAACAGGCAGTGGCTCGGGTGGTTGATGTCCTTGATGATCTTTTTGGCCTTCCTGTGACATCAGGTGCTGTAGGTTTCCTGGAGGGCGGGTAGTTTGCCCCCGGAAATGCGTTGGGCAGACCGCACCACCCTCTGGAGAGCTTTGCGTTTGCGGGCGGTGCAGTTGCCGTACCAGGCAGTAATACAGCCCGACAGGATACTTTCAATTGTGCATCTGTAAAAATGTGTGAGGGTTTTAGGTGACAAGCCAAATTCTGTTAGCCTCCTGAGGTTGAAGAGGCTCTGTTGCACCTTCTTCACCACACTGTCTGTGTGGGTGGTCCATTTCAGTTTGTCAGTGTCACGCCCGGATCTGTTTCACCTGTCCCTGTGATTGTCTCCACCCCTTCCAGTGGTCGCTTATTTTCCCCAGTGTATGTTATCCCCAGTTATCTCTGTGTTTCCTGTCTCTCTGTGCCAGTTCGTTTTGTATGTTTAGTCAAGTCAACCAGCGTGTTTTTCCCGTACCCCTTTTCTAGTCTCTTTTTCTAGTCCTCCCGGTTCTGACCCCTGCCTGCCCTGACCTTGATTCTGCTTGCCCTTCGGTACCTATTGGACTCTGATCTGGTTTTGAACTTTTTCCCTGTCCACGACCATTCTCTTGCTTACCCCTTTGGACTAATAAACATTGTAAGACTCCAACCATCTGCCTTCTGTGTCTGCATCTGGATCTCGCCTTGATAGTCAGTGATATGTATGCCAAGGAACTTGAAGCTTTCCACCTTCTCCACTGCGGTCCTGTCGATGTAGATGGGGGGTGCACCCTCCGCTGTTTCCTGAAGTCCACGATCATCTCCTTTGTTTTGTTTTGTCATCCTTGAGATGTTTCTCCAACTTGATTGGATTCCACCTGTGGTAAATTCATTTGATTGGACATGATTTAGAAAGGCACACATCTGTCTGTATAAGGTCCCACAATTGACAGTGCATGCCAGAGCAAAAACCAAGCCATGAGGTCGACGGAATTGTCCATAGAGCTCCGAGACAGAATTGTGTCGAACCACAGATCTGGGGAAGGATACCAAAAACATTCTGCAGCATTGAAGGTCCCCAAGAACACAGTGGCCTCCATAATTCTTAAATGGAAGAAGTTTGGAACCACCAAGACTCTTCCTAGAGCTGGCCGGCCGGCCAAACTGAGCAATCAGGGGAGAAGGGCCYTGGTCAGGGAGGTGAACAAGAACCTGATGGTCACTCTGACAGAGCTCCAGAGTTCAATGCAGGAGTGGCTTTGGGACAAGTCTCTGAATGTCCTTGAGTGGCCYAGCCAGAGCCCGGACTTGAACCTGATCGAACATCTCTGGAGAGACCTGAAAATAGCTGTGGAGCAACGCACCCCATCCAACCTGACAGAGCTTGAGAGGATCTGCAGAGAAGAACGGGAGAAACTCCCCAAATACAGGTGTGCCAAAATTGTCACGTCATACCCAAGAAGACTCAAGGCTGTAATCACTGCCAAAGGTGCTTCAACAAAGTACTAAGTGAAGGGTCTGAATACCTATGTAAATGGAACATTATTTAAAAAAAATTGAAATACATTTGCTAAATTTCTAGAAACCAGTTTTTGCTTTGTCATTAGGGGGTATTATGTGTAGATTGATGAGGGGAGAAAAAACTATTTAATCCATTTTAGAATAAGGCTGTAACGCAACAAAATATGGAAAAAGTCAAGGGGTCTGAATACTTTCCGAATGCACTGTAGACAGGTGTGTGCCTTTCCAAATCATATCCAATCAATTCAATGTACCACAGCTGGACTCCAATCAAGTTTTGGAGAAACATCTCAAGGAGGATCAATGRAAACAGGATGCACCTGAGCTCAATTTKCAAGTCTCGTAACAAAGGGTTGTGGTAGCAAAACTCATGCAAAACACATGACTCCAMTATTAGCAGGCAGTGTTTAGACTGTCCACTTTGAAGTGCTAAGACAGAGTGGCTATATAAGGAATGGAACATATATGAACAGGGCCGCTACCATTACAACCTATACAGCTGTCAGATGTGGGCGTTAACAAGCAAGAACTGAGATGGAAAGATAATGGTGGAGAAAGGTCAAGATGAGTTATTTTCGTATAGAGGGAGGGGATTCTATACGTAATGAAAAGATGGGAGAACTATAAGGCCAGTAGGAGTTGTTCATGTACATACAAGGAGTGACTATATGTGCAATGTAAAGATGGGAAAAACTATAAAGTCAGAACTCTGTGATTAGAGAATTTAGTATTTTCCATGGAAGGGCTTAGCTCTGTTACGTTGTAATAAAGTCTAAATTGAATTCACATGTTCCGGTATCTGTGCAAATATTTGACTCAAGATATTCCACAACAGGGTCTGGATACTTTGTTCAAGATATTCCACAACAGGGTCTGAATACTTATGTTCAAGATATTCCACAACAGGGTCTGATACCTTATGTAAATAAGGTATTTTAGAATTGTATTTTTAATACATTGATAACATTTCTAAAAAACATTTTTTTTTGCTTTGTCATTAGGGGTATTGTGTGTTAGATTGATGAGGAAAACAATTTACTTAATACATTTTAGAATAAGGCTGTAAAGTAACAAAATGTGGAAAAAGTCAAGGGTCTTATACTTTCCGAATGCACTGTAGACAGGTGTATGCCTTTCCAATCACATCCAATCAATTAATGTACTACAGCTGGACTCCCAAGTTTTGGAGAAACATCTCAAGGAGGATCAATGGAAAACAGATGCACCTGAGCTCAATTTTCAAGTCTCGTAACAAAGAGTCTGAATACTTATGGAAATAGGTATTTTTTATTTTTTAATACATTGCAAAATTTCTAAAAACCTTTTTTTTTTCGCTTTGTCATTATGGGGTATTGTGTGTAGATTGATGAGGAAAACAATTTACTTAATACATTTTAGAATAAGGGCTGTTAAGTAACAAAATGTGGAAAAAGTCAAGGGGGCTGATACTTTCCGACTGCACTGTATCTTAAGATGAAACTAACTTATAATTGCTCTGGATAGATTGCTGCTAAATAACTAAAATGGAAAATGAAATGAAACAAGATACCAGTGTGTTTCGATTCTGTTTCATAATTATTCTGTATATTTCTCCTAGAACCTGGAACTGCAACGTGCATGCAACTGTATCCTTTCTGAACTAAAAGGTATACAGTTCAGGAATTAAACTGACAATACATCCTCTCCCAGCTGCCCTCGTCAGTCATTGCCCCAACTAAAAACTGCTATTCGAACAACCAACAGCATAGGATTATATCAGACAAAACAAATATCAAATCAAATGTAAGTTCACTTTGGCCATGAGCAAATATCCAGTGCCTAATTCAGTGTGCTCAGGTCAGAATGAACAAACAGCAGACACATAGAGAAACAGATGGTTTGCATGGGACCCACGTCCGCTGCTGACCTTTCTTGATTTGAGTTTAATAGCATACAGAAGCAAATGCAAAAAGGTCACTGTACAGACAGCTTTAATAGTAATAATTGGGCCACTTTTTTCATGGAGATGGTTCTGCTGCAGGGAGCTAACCACTTGCTTTCAAAAAAAATACATAACTTTCAACGCATAATCACAGCGGGCCTTTGTCATATCCACGTGAGCTGTGCTACCTGGTAAATCATGGGGAGTCATTGTTCCACATGGCATAGGATGTGGAGGAGAACGTGGAGGAGCTGCAACCTGGACTCATAGCATAGTAAATGTAATCTGTTCCCTCTATATTAGTTATGATAGGTTACCAATTGCAATTAGTACAATATGTTACATCTTTGCCATACGTATGATAATTACGAATTCCAATTTGTTGGGGTCCTAACGTCAGCTTGGTGGCTAGGTTTAGGTTAAGGTTTAAGGTTAGGGGTTAGGTTAAAGGGTTACGATTATGGTTAGGGGAAGTGTTGTTGCTTGCAAAGTAACTAGAAAGTAGCAAGTAGCGGCAGGTAGCCTAGTTGTTAGAGCGTTGGCCAGTAACCGAAAGGTTGCTGGATTGAATCCCCCAAGCTGACAAGGTAAAATCTGTCATTCTGCCCCTGAGCAAGGCAGTTTAACCCACTGTTCCGCCGGCGCGCTCTGATTCAGAGGGGTTGGGTTAAATGCAGAAGGACACATTTCAGTTTGACGGCATTCAGTTGTACAACTGACTAGGCGTCCCCCTTTCCCTAGTTGCAAAGTTGCTAATTATTTAAAGTTGTCCTTGATGAGATTCGAACATGCAACCTTTGGGTGGCTAGACAATTTGCGTTATCAATACCCATCCACCCCTTTTCAATTTGCCTTAAATAACCTTCTGTCTTATGTAACCATACCAAATGTAAAATATACACATTTCAGTGTCTCGGATTTACATTTACTATGTTACGTCAAGTATATGAGACTGGGTTGCATAACTACCTCACAGCTGTAGAGCTTCTCTCACCACTACATCTGTTGTAACAGCTGTACGTCCTTCTTCTTCCTCTGAAGAGGTGTAGCAAGGATCGGACCAATACGCAGCGTGGTAGGTTCCATGTTTTAATAGGGAAACTGAACAATGAACACAAATACAAAACAAATAACGTGAACAAACCGAAACAGTCCCGTGTGGCAACACTGACACAGGAAACAATCACCCACCAAATACACAAAGAACATGGCTGCCTAAATATGGTTCCCAATCAGAGACAACGATAAACACCTGCCTCTAATTGAGAAATCTAGGCAACCATAGACTTACATAAACACCTAGAATGAACACAACCCCATAAATCTACAAAAAACCTAGACAGTACAAACACCCTAGACGAGACAAAAAAAACACAAACCACCCTCGTCAACACCCTGACTAACCAAAATATTTAAAGAAAACAAAGAATACTCAGGTCAGTGCGTGACGATCCTGTTGTGAAAAATCTCAGTACCATCTCCCATTCTCAATGGATTAAAGAAAGATGTGAATTTTAAAAGTCAGACAACTAACCCAATAGTATACTTATACTGGAAACTATAGAATCGCGTTAGGACCAGGTAAAAAAAGGGACTCTAGCTGGGGGGCCATGCAGATTTTTGTTTGCATTAAAGTAACATGATATTTTCAGAGTTACGTATAACTGCAAAAATGTACTCAAAATTCCATTATAAACATTTAAGCGTACTCTGGTCAATGGGCATCCCCACACTATTGGACAAGACTTAACAGAGAAATGGTAAATATCACAGCAGAGACTCTGGAGATTACACTACAATAACAGCAATGGCTGCTGTTTACTGATGCATACTGCCAGAATGTTTGTACAGCCCTCAGGCCATGTTGATCGTTCACAGCTAGATCACAGTCTGCATTACAAGTGGTCAACATCTGTGAGCTTTACCTCCTTCATCTCATATTCAAATGAAGAAAATGTGGTTTTCATTTGTTTATAATTTTGTCAAATCTAATAATTAGATATTTACATTGTCATMCAAACAAAGACAGACAATGAAGCAAATCTCTCATATTTCAAGGTGGCTTGCTTTTCACACCAGCTAGCACAGCTTCACAGCAACACTWCCCCAACAGAAATAATATTRTATTATATTAATTGAAACAGTAGGTGGTAATTACCTTCACAGAATATGAATAATTGGTTTAGTTCATTGGATTATTTGTTGTGGGGCATAAATATACATTCTAATTCATGTAAATGGGTGAATGGGAAGGCATGATTGAAAACATCATCATATGATGTGGCAGGGTGTGCTGTGACTGTTAAAAAAGGTTAGGCTAATGTAATCTTGGCATGGTAACGTGCTTGTGTTAAACTGTGCGTCTTAGTATGCTAAGTATACACACTGTATGGACATTGTATGGAGGGTTGTACTGTATGGACACACATGGAGGGTTGGACTGTTTAGACAACACATGGAGGGTTGTACTGTATAGACAACACATGGAGGGTTGTACTGTATGGACAACACATGGAGGGTTTTACTGTATAGACAACACATGGAGGGTTGTACTGTATAGACAACACATGGAGGGTTGTACTGTATAGACAACACATGGAGGGTTGTACTGTATAGGACAACACTGGTAGGGTTGTTACTGTATGGACAACACATGGAGGTTTTACTGTATGCACGACACATGGAGTGTTTTAACTGCGTATAGACTACACATGGAGGGTTGAATAAAACCTGGAGGGTTGTACTGTATAGACAACACATGGAGGGTTGTACTGTACACAAAACACATGGAGGGTGTACTGTATAGACAACACATGGAGGGTTGACTGTAGACACACATGGAGGTTTTACTGTATAAACAACACATGGAGGTTGTACTGTATAGACCAACCATGGAGGGTTTTACTGTATAGACAACACATGGAGGGTTTTACTGTATAGACTACCATGGAGGGTGTTACTGTATAACCAACACATGGAGGGTTGTACTGTTGTAGACAACACATGGAGGGTTGTACTGTATAGACTACACATGGAGGGTTTTACTGTATAGACTACACATGGTAGGGTTTTTACTGTATAGACTACACATGGAGGGTTGTACTGTATAGACTACACATGGAGGGTTGTACTGTGTAGACAACACAGTGGAGAGTTGTACTGTATAGACAACACATGAGGGTTGTACTGTATAGACAACACATGGAGGGTTGTCTGTATGGACAACACATGGAGGGTTGTAACTGTATGGACAACACATGGAGGGTTGTACTGTATGGACAACACATGGAGGGTTGTTAACTGTATGGACAACACATGGAGGGTTTTACTATATGGACAACACATGGAGGTTTTACTGTATAGGACCCACATGGAGGGTTTTTACTGTATGACAACACATGGAGGGTTGTACTGTATAGGACAAACACTAGAGGGTTGTACTGTGTAGACAACACATGGAGGGTTGTACTGTATAGACACACCCAAAATGGAGGGTTGTACTGTATAGACAACACATGGAGGGTTGTACTGTTAGACAACACTTGGAGGGTTGTATGTATAGACAACACGTGGAGTTTGTACTGTATAGACAACATATGGGGTTGTACTGTATAGACAACACATGGAGGGTTCTTTACTGTAATAGACTACACATGGAGGGTGTTTACTGTATAAACAACACATGGAGGGTGGTGTATGTATAGCAACAACATGGAGGGTTTAGTACTGTATAGACAACACGATGGAGGGTTTTACTGTATAGACTACACAGGAGGGTTTTACTGTATAAAAACAACACATGGAGGGTTGTACTGTGAGCCACACATGGAGGGTTTGTCTGTATAGAACTCACAATGGAAGGGTTTTACTGTATAGACTACACATGGAGGGTTGTCCTGTATTAGACTAACACATGGAGGGTTTGTACTGTGTAGACAACACATGGAGAGTGTACTGTATGCGACAACACATGGAGGTTGTACTGTATAACAACATGGAGGGTTGTACACTGTAATGGACAACACATTGTGGAGGGTTGTTACTGTATGGACAACCACATGGGAGGGTTGTACTGTATTGGACAACACATGGAGGTTGTAACTGTATGGACAACACATGGAGGTTTTACTATATGGACACAACATGGAGGGTTTTACTGTATAGACTCAACATGGGGGTTTTACTGTATAGACAACACATGGAGTGGTTGTACTGTATAAGACAACACTAAGAGGGTTGTACTGTGTAGACAACACATGGAGGGTTGTACTGGTATAGACAAACACATGGAGGGTTGTTACTGTATAGACCAAACACCATGGAGGGTTGTACTGTATAGAGCAACACTTGGAGGGTTGTACTGTATAAGACATACAACGTGGAGTGTTGTACTGTATAGACAACACGTGGAGGGTTGTCTGTATAACAAACACATGGAGGGTTGTAACTGTATTATGACAACACATGGAGGGTTTTTTACTGTAAGACTACACATGGAGGGTTTTTAAAACTGTATAAAACACACATGGAGGGTTGTACTGTATAGACAACACACATGGAGGGTTACTGTATAGACAACACATGGAGGTTTAACTGTATAGACTACACATGGAGGGTTTTACGCTATATAACAACACATGAGGGTTTACTGTGTAGACCAACACATGGAGGGTTGTTGTACTGTATAACTACACATGGAGGGTTTTACTGTTCATAGACTACACATGTTAGGTTGTACTGTACAAGACTTACACATGGAGGTTGTATGTGTAGACAAACATGGAGAGTTTGTACTGTATGGACAACACATGGAGGGGTACTGATCCCACACATCGGGACTAGGACAACACATGGAGGTTGTATGTTATGGACAAACACATGGAGGGTTGTACTGTATAGGACAAACATGGAGGTGTATGTATGACACGGTGTTTTTTTAGTATGGACAACACATGGGGTTTTACTAATGACAAACCATGGAGGCTTTTACTTGTAATAGAACTCCACATGGAGGGGTTTTACTGTGTAACAGAAACACATGGAGGGTTTACTGTATAGACCAAATACTAACGAGGTTGTACTGTGTAGAACAACACACATGGAGGGTTGTACTGTATTAGACAACACATGGAGGGTTGTCTGTATAGACAACACATTGGAGGTTGTACTGTATAGACAAACACGTGGAGTGTTGTTACTGTAAGACAACACGTGAGGTTGTAGCTGGTATAAGACAACACATGGGAGGTGTACTGTATGGATAACACATGGAGGGTTGTACTGTATAAGACTTACTGTATAGACAACAGATGGAGGTTGTACTGTATTAGAAAACACCATGGAGGGTTTTACTGTATAGACCAACACGTGGAGTGTTGTACTGTATACACAACACCAATGGAGGGTTTGTACTTATATGGACACACATGGAGGGTTGACTGTATTGGACAACACCATGGAGGTTTTACTGTATGGAACAAACACATGAGGGTTTTACTGTATAGACAACAACATGGAGGTTGACTGTATAGACTACACATGGAGGGTTGTACTGTATACAAACCCATGGAGGGATTGTTACTGTTATGGACACAATGGAGGGTTGTACTGTTAGAAAACACATGGAGGGTTACTGTATCAGACTACCACATGGAGGGTTTTTACTTAAGGACAACACATGGAGGGTTGTGTACTGTATAGACACGACATGGAGGTTGTACATGTAGTAGACAACACCACATGGAGGGGTTGTACTTAAGGACAACACATGGAGGGTTTGTACTGTATAGACAAACACATGGAGGGTGTACTGTATAGACCAACACATGGAGGGTTGTACTGTTATAGACAACACATGGGAGGGTTGTACTTAAGGACAACACATGGAGGGTTGTACTGTATAGACAACACATGGAGGGTTGTACTTAAGGACAACAATGGGAAGGGTTGTACTTAAGGACAACACAGGGAATAATACATGTAAATCACTGGATACAGGAACTGTTAAAAACAATAATAAATAGGAGTGAGCTTTTCCTAGCCACTGTACTCCTGCATCTGCATTGCTTTCTCTTTGGGTTCTAGGCTGGGTATCTGCATGCTTTCTCTTTGGGGTTCTAGGCTGGGTATCTGCATTCTTTCTCTTTGGGTTCTAGGCTGGGTATCTGCATTGCTTTCTCTTTGGGGTTTCTAGGCTGGGTATCTGCCTTGCTTTCTCTTTGGGTTTTAGGCCGGTATCTGCATGCGTTCTTCTTTGGGTTCTAGGCTGGTTATCTGCATTCTTTCTCTCTGGGGTATCTAGGCTGGTGATCTGCATTGCTTTCTCTTTGGGGTTCTAGGGCGGTATCTGCATTGCTTTCTCTTTGCGGTTTTTAGCTGGTATCATGCATTTGACTTTCTCTTTGGGTTTTAGGGCTGGTTATTCTGCATTGCTTTCTCTCTTGGGGTTTTAGCTGGGTTGATCTGCATTGCTTTCTCTTGGGTTTTAGGCTGAGGCTATCTGCATTGCTTTCTCTTTGGGTTCTAGGCTGAGGTATCTTCATTGCTTTCTCTTTGGGGTTCTAGGCCGGGTATCTGCATTGCTTTCTCTTTGGGGTTTAGGCTGCGGTATCTGCATTGCTCTTCTCTTTGGGTTTTAGCCGCGTATCTGCATTGCTTTCTCTTTGGGTTTAGGCTGGGTATCTGCATTGCTTTCTCTTTGGTTCTAGGCCGGGTTATCTGATTGCTTTCTCTTTGGTTTGTAGGCCGTGGTATCTTGCATTGCTTTCTCTTTGGGTTTTAGGCCGGCGTATCTGCATTGCTTTCTCTTTGGGGTTTTAGGCTGGGTATCTGCATTGCTTTCTCTTTGGGGTTTTAGGCCGGGTATCTGCATTGCTTTCTCTTTGGGGTTCTAGGCTGGGTATCTGCATTGCTTTCTCTTTGGGGTTCTAGGCTGGGTATCTGTGAAGCACTTTGTGCCAACTGCTGATGTAGAAATATCTTCATAAAATAAATGTGATTGATTCAAACATCTAAAGCTCAATAATGTCCCTCATGTCAATCATGGTTTAGGATTTATTGTTGGCAATTACAAAATAATACTGCAGGATGTCAAGGTGGCCCAAGGAGATCTTTTTGAACAGATTACAGTGACACAGTGCTCAAGAATGCTCAAAGTAACATGAAAATAACTAATAACCGAGGGATTTACTGTGAACACGAGCTACACTTACAAATTACTGGCTTCTGTAATAAAGTATGTCATTATTTTCTTCMAATAAACCAGCTATYGTAAATGCATCTTTTGAGAAGAGGTCAATTACAATGATATGCAATGTAAGCAATTAAAGTCTTTATGAGATTAGTTTCGCAAATAGAAACTTTAATAGGGCAGTTATAGTCGCCAATGTCATAACAAGTCCTTCTAGGGTAGAAAATCCTTCATTTTGCTTAAGTCACTATGATCCAGAGACATCCTAGTATTTTCAATAATCTGTGGCCAAATAGTTTCCTTACTCTCTTCCTGAGGCAACCTTCACAGTTGACCAACAAATCAACTCTATGCCTAACCTGACTCGAACACAGTAGCACTCCGATCCAATATAAATGCCCATTTGTCATTGATTATGRATGGCTGTGGATGCTGCAAGCAATGTTTGTGTCTAGCTTTTCCTGTCCACACGCTCTCATGCAAGGGCTCGTTTTATATCCGTTGCTGTCACAAAGCACTGCTCCGATGTTGCCTGTGATCCTTCAGGTCTTCAGACAGCTCTAACACCCTCTCTGCATTATTTCGGTACTTTGGATAGCCGACCTGAATACAGTGATCACAGCAAGGACAGGAATGTGTTGTCTTTCATGTACAGGCTTCTGTGCTCTAGGTCTAGACTTTGACGACAATGAGTGTGTCACGTCCTGACCTTAGTTCCTTTTTTATGTCTCTATTTTGGTTTGGTCAGGGCGTGAGTTGGGGTGGGCATTCTATGTTTTTTCATTCTGTTTTGTTCTGTGTGTTGTATTTCTATGTGTTTGGCCTGGTATGGTTCCCAATCAGAGGCAGCTGTTTATCGTTGTCTCTGATTGAGAACCATACTTAGGTAGCCTGTTCCCACCTGTGTTTGTGGGTAGTTGTTTCCTGTTTTGTGTTGTGTCACCTGATAGGACTGTTTCGATTTTCGTTGTTTCACTTTTGTTATTCTGTATTCAGTGTTCAGTTGTAATACATTTAACATGGACACGTACCACGCTGCAGTTTGGTCCGATCTTTCCTATTCCTCATCAGACGAGAACGACGATCGTTACAGAGTGAATGTAAAGGTATATCAYTTATCAATGCAGGAATTGCTCTTAATAGAGGTACAGAACACGTGGACATCTAACAGTTATGGAATGGACTAGTCGCATCATAATAGTGTCTGATACACCCCAGCCCCAAGGCGATTCGATAATGATTGATGAGTGCATCAAAACACTTACTATAGCAATGGGCTGCCATGTCTATTGAAGCTACCAGTTCTCACAATATGTACCCTGAATCTCTTTTTTGTACCTG
The DNA here is from genome assembly GCF_002910315.2 of Salvelinus sp. IW2-2015. Classification (NCBI taxonomy): domain Eukaryota; kingdom Metazoa; phylum Chordata; class Actinopteri; order Salmoniformes; family Salmonidae; genus Salvelinus; species Salvelinus sp. IW2-2015. The sequence goes on from NC_036860.1 coordinate 73,971,186, forward strand.
TATAATCTACAGCTTTACAGTAGGGTAAATCAATCACGTCTACAGTATACCTGCATACAACTTGCTTTGTGCACTGTACGTTACACATTGCGGCAGGCATCTAATTAATTTGTTATATTTACTGAATACTGTAGGATTACAGAGGAATAGAATATGTAGAATTGGCAACGCCCATAGAGCGCTATTACACATCCACCATCAAACAGCACCAGCATGCTCACTCACATTCTGCAGATGAGCACTGCAGAGGGAGGGCGGGAGGTAGGAAGCTACTCTGGTCAGTCTTGGGAGTGATTACCTAACCGTCTCCACATGGTGATGTTATTCCACTGACAGTGGCAAGATGAATATGTGTCTGTGTGTGGCGATCAGACCCCTGTGCTTCCGTGAAAATAGTGTTTAATAACTCACCCTCAGCAATACATAGACATTGTCCAGCCAGGATCCTTGCCAGGAATGCTTGATTTACCAAACCTCTTGAAAGGGGAAAAAATCTAATTGAGGAGACGGATTGCTGAAAATGCTCTCCAGCAGACCCATGAATCATAGTTTAATCAGAGCACACAGAGTGCCAGGGTAGACATAGACCACACAGTAGGACCACTGTCTGTGGTACTGCTCCTCCTGCACTCAGCTCTCTCTATATGTGTGTCTCTAAACACTCTCTCTATTCTCCTCTATCTATTCTCCATCTCTCGGCACAATCAACATTTACCTTTTGAGTTCTAATGAAATTGTTTTTTACACAGTGGAGAAAGCTCGATAGTCTGGAGACAGGCCATCTTCAGGACATCAGACTGTTGAACAGCCATCACTAGCCAGCTACCTGCCCGGTACTCTGCCCTGCACCTTGAGACTAATGCCCCATGTACAGTAGAAAAAATGTTGCTATCTAGAACCTAAAAGGCTTCTTTGGCTGTTCCCATAGGAGAACCCTYTGAATAACCATTTTTTGTTTCCAGGTAGAACCTTTTTGGGTTCCATATAGAACCCTTTCCACAGAGGGTTTTACATGCAACCCACAAGGGTTCTACCTGGAACCAAAAAAGGGTTCTCCATGGAACCAAAAAGTGTTTTCCTATGGAAACAATCAAAGAACCCTTTTCGAACCCTTTTGCCTATGTTTTTTTTTTTGCTTAACAAGTCACGTAATAAGTTGCACGGACAAGTCACATAATAAGTTGCACAGACTCACTCTGTGTGCAATAATAGTGTTTAACATGCTTTTTTAATGATTGAGCAACCTGGGGCGGGAGGTAGCCAAGGTTAAGTGCGTTGGGCCAGTAACTGAAAGGTTGCTGCTTCGAGTCCCTGAGCTGACTAAGTGAAAAATCTGTTGATGTGCCCTTGAGCAAGGCACTTCAACCTAATTGCTCCTGTAAGCCATTCTGGATAAGAACATCTGCCATAATTACATAAAATAAATGAGGATGGATCAACAACATTGTAGTTACTCCACTAAACTAAAGTGAAAAGAAGGAAGCTTTTACAGAATAAAAATATTCCGAAACATGCATCCTGTTTGCAATAAGGCACTAAAGTAAATGTAAATAAATGTGGCAAAGAAATTAACTTTATGTCCTGAATACAAAGGGTTATGTTTGGGGCAAATCCAACACATCACTGAGTACCACTCAGTACTCATATTTTCAAGCACGATGGTGACTGCATCATGTTATGGGTRTGCTGGTCTTCGGCAAAGACTAAGGAGATTTTTAGGATAAAAATAAATGGAATAGAGCTAAGCRCAGGCAAAGTCCTTGRGGAAAACATGGTTAAGTCTGCTTTCCAACAGACATTGGGAGACAAATTCACCTTTCAGCAGGACAATAACCTAAAACACAAGGCCAAATATACTCTGGAGTTTACCAAGATGACATTGAACGTTCCTGTGTGGCAAGTTACAGTTTTGCCTTAAATAGGCTTGAAAATGTATGGCAATATTTGAAAATGGCTGATATACAACCAACTTGATAGAGTTTGAAGAATTATTTAAGGAATAATGTGCAAATATTGTACAATCCAGATGTGCAAAGCTCTTACAGAAAGACTCAAGTGCTCAACAGGGATGCTGGTCCATGTTAACTCCAGTGCACAGGGATGCTGGCCCATGTTAACTCCAGTTGTGTCAAGTTGTCTGGTAGTGGATCTCTACTCCGAATAGCTCGTTCCATCTCATCCCACAGACTATAATTGCTGCCAAAGGTGGTTCTAACATGTTTTGACTCAGGGGTATGAATATTTACAGTAAGAGTCAAAAGTTTGGACACACCTACTCATTCAAGGGTTTTTCTTTATTTTTACTATTTTCTACATTATAGAATAATTAAAAACTATGAAATAACACATATGGAATCATGTAGTAACCAAAAAAGTGTTAAACAAATCAAAATACATTTTAGATTTTAGATTACTCAAAGTAGCCATCCTTTGCTTTGATGACAGTTTTCCACACTCTTGGCATTCTCTCAACCAGCTTCACCTGRAATGCTGTCCCAACATCCCACACCATCTCAATTGGGTTGAGGTCCGGTGATTGTGGAGKTCAGGTAAACTGATGCAGCACTTCATCACTCTCTCTTGGTCAAATAGCCCTTACACAGCCTGGAGGTGTGTTGGGTCATTGAAAAACAAATGATAGTCCCACTAAGCGCAAACCAGATGGGATGGCGTATCGCTGCAGAATGATGTGGTAGCCATGCTGGTTAAGTGTGCCATGCATTCTAAATAAATCACTGACAGTGTCACCAGCAAAGCAGCCCCACACCATCACACACCCTCCTCCATGCTTCACGGTGGGAACCACACATGCAGAGATCTCTGTGAAGCATTTATTTGGGATGCAATCTGAGGTGCAGTTAACTCTAATGAATTTATCCTTTGCAGCAGAGGTAACTATGAGTCTTCCATTCCTGTGGCGGTCTTCATGAGAGCTAGTTTCATCATAACGGATGATGGTTTTTGCGACTGCACTTGAAGAAACTTTCAAAGTTCTTGACATTTTCCGGATTGACTGACCTTCATGTCTTAAACTAATGCTGGACTGTTGTTTCTCTTTGCTTATTTGAGCTGTTCTTGCCATAATATGGACTTGGTCTTTTACCAAATAGGGCTATCTTCTGTTTACCTCCCCTACCTTGTCACAACACAACTGATTGGCTCAAACGCATTAAGAAGGAAAGAAATTCCACAAATTATCCTTTAACAAGACACACCTGTTAATTGAAATGCATTCCAGGAGACTACCTAATGAAGCTGGTTGAGAGAATGCCAAGMGTTTGCAAAGCTGTCAAGGCAAAGGGTGGCTGTCACGTTCTGACCATAGTTATTTTGTGTTTTCCTTGTTTTAGTGTTGGTCAGGACGTGAGCTGGGTGGGCATTCTATGTTTTGTGTTTCTATGTTGGGTTTGTTGTTTGGCCTGATATGGTTCTCAATCAGAGGCAGGTGTTTGTCTCTGATTGGGAACCATATTAAGGTAGCCTGTTTTGTGTTGGGAGTTTGTGGGTGGTTGTCTTCTGTCTTTGTGTTCATTGCACCAGATAGGACYGTTTCGGTTTTGCCACGTTTATTGTTTTTGTATTTGTAGTGTTCACGTTATCAGTTGTTTATTATAGAAACATGTTGAACACGGAATACGCTGCGTCTTGGTCTGATCCCTGCTACACCTCCTCTTCAGACGAAGAGGAGGATGGCTGCCGTTACAGTGGCTACTTTGAAGAATCTCAAATGTAAAATATATTTTGATTTGTTTAACACTTTTTGGTTACTACATTATTCAGTGTGTATTATTTCATAGTTTTGATGTATTCACTATTATTCTACAATGTAGAAAATAGTAAACATAAAGAAAAACCCTGCAATGAGTAGGTGTGTCCAAACYTTTGAATGATACTGTACGTAAATTAGATATTTCTGTATTTTATTTTCAATACATTTCTGTCACCCCCTGACCTTAGTTATCTATGTTTTCTTTATTATTTTGGTTAGGTCAGGGTGTGACTAGGGTGAGTATGCTGGTTTGGTATTGTCTAGGTTTTTTTTGTATGTCTAGGGGTTTTGGTAAGTCTAGGTAGATGTAGGTCTATGGTGGCCTGAATTGGTTCCCAATCAGAGGTAGCTGTTTATCGTTGTCTCTGATTGGGAATCATATTTAGGTTGCCATTTTCCCTTTTGGTTTTGTGTGTTCTTGATCTATGTTTAGTTGCCTGTCTGCACTATCCGTATTAGCTTCACGGTCCRTTTGTTTTGTTGTTTTGTTAGTCTGYTCAGTGTTCATTCTTAAATAAAAGAAGAATGTATGCATACCACGCTGCACCTTGGTCTCCTCCTTACAACGGCCGTGACACATTTCAATACAAACAATTCTAAAAACATGTTTTGAATTTGTCATTATGGGGTATTTTGTGTAGATGGGTGAGGAAAAAGGTACATTTAATCAATTGTTAATTCAGGCTGTAACACAACAAAATGTGGAATAAGTCAAGGGGTATGAGTACTTTCTGAAKGCACTATATATACTGTATTCTCCTAATAAACCTACAGCACTACTGTACATACCATTTTCCTTCCAAATGTAATTTTCTACTGTCTATAGACACCACATATTAATATGCTGTATTCTGACACATGGTCACTGTAATATATCTAATCTGGATTCTGACACATGGTCACTGTAATATATCTAATCTGGATTCTGACACATGCTCACTNTCACTGTAATATATCTAATCTGGATTCTGACACATGCTCACTGTAATATATCTAATCTGGATTCTTAATTGTATTCGTTCGGTAATTTCTTGATTACTTGTTTATATTTTTGATATTTTTTGTATTTGTATTGTATTTGCTAGACATTCTACTGCACTGTTGGAGCTAGTAACATAAGCATTTTGCTGCACCTGCTATAACACCTGCAAATCTGTGTACGCAACCAATAAACGTGATTGATTTGATTATGATTTGCGAGCAGCTCCGATAGAGTATTTCCGTATTTAGTTGTAAGAGTTGTGTCTGTACTGTACTGATATTTAATGCAGCATTGTCCTATGAAACACTGGATAATGCATCTAAAATAGTCACACTGGACTCTGGACTGTAACAGTATAGCTTTTGTGGTGTCTATACCTGCGCTGGAATATACTGTAAAATCCTTCATTTCATCCCAAACTAAAGGGTTCATCTTTCAGAGTGAGACAGTATTCAGCCTTCATTTATTGGGGGATATCAACATAGTCTTCAGGTTGGTCTGTATACATGCTCTCAGCCTGRTGGTCACAGCTGAGCAACCTTTTGCATCAAATCTTCATTGGGTGGTCTGTGTTCCTCCAGCCCCCCTTAATAGCAGGGTGGTACAATTGATAGCGTGGCAGCTTGTCAAGCCTCAGTGGTAGGACATTATAACATGCTTTCAACGGACGTATCAAGTCAAGCAAAGCTTTCAGGGCTGTAATTTYCTTAAAATGGGAGTGCTCTCAGCTTCAGTTGGCCAGGAGTGTTATTCTGTCTTTCCATTTGAAACCATTGACGCTGCATTGTGTTGCTACACTCCATTCTGGAGTATTTTGGGAGATTGTTTCATCTGAGCCTGTATTTGTCGCCCTTGATGAAGATTGGTTGAAAGTAATTGCTGCTGGCAGATACTTTTCCTGGAATAACAACCTCGACTTTCATCTTTGTTTTCCTTAATAGTTCTTATCTGTAATATCCTCTTATCTCTGGGAGTTAAGACGAGATCAGTAGGGTATAATGCAACTCATGCAAGCAATCAATAAGAATCTRTAGTTTTCATTACATTTTAGAAGTTTAGACAATTACGAGAAAAGTTATTTAAGTTGAATAAAAATAAATAGCTTTTCACCTTTGGGAGAAGGACTAAAAGTGAATAAATAGAAAGGGTCAGCTTCTCACTCAGATCTACACTGAGTATACAACACAMGAAGGCGTTTTGTACCCCCTTTTGCCCTTAGAACAGCCTCAGTTCGTCGGGCCATGGACTCTACAA
>NC_036860.1:73977215-73982360 GCF_002910315.2 Salvelinus sp. IW2-2015
TGTGTTGAAAGTGGATGCTGGCCCATGTTAACTCCAGTTGTTGTCAAGTGGCTGGTAGTGGATCTCTACTCCAATAGCTTGTTCCATCTCATCCCACAAAAGCTCAATTGGATTGAGATCTGGTGACTGGCAGGCCACTGCAGTAAGCTGAATTCCCAGTCATGTTCATGGAACCTTCCTGAACAATCCTAGCCTTGTGGCATGGGGCTTTATCCTGCTGAAAAAAATCTATTCACAGATAGATACACTGCTCCATGAAGGGATGCACCTGAGGCAATGATTTCAGATATCCTGTGGCATTAAAAACGTTGCTCCACTTTTATCAAGGGGCCCAATGTGAGGTCATGAAAACAAACCTCACAACATCACACCACCAACCACCAGCCTGCAATGTTGACACACGGCATGATGGATGCATGTACTCGTGGTTTTCTCCATACCCTAGTCCTCCAATAAGCTTGAAACAGCAGGAACCAGGGTGTCATCAGACCAGGCAATGTTTCTCCAATCTCCAGTGTCCATGTTTTTGTTCCTTTGCCCACTTCAACCACAGTTCTTGTTTCTTGCTGAAAGAAGAGGACATCTGTCAGGGTCGTCGGCTTGCCAATACCCCATTCAGTCAAGGCACAGATGAGTTGTCATTCTTTTATGGGTCTTTGGGCACCATGTGTACTGGACTGTCAGTTGACTAACTGTAGCCCGTCTGTTGCCTCTGCACAATTCGTGTCAGACTCCTTTGTCCTCTTTCATCAATGACCTGTTTTCGACAACTTTCCTGCAGGTGGCTGGGATTACTTTGGGTGTGGACCATTCTTGATACACCCGGGAAACTCTGAGCGTGAAAACCCAGCAGATTGTGCAGTCTTGTCATACTCAAACCGGTACTCCTTGCACCTAATACCATACCCCATTCAAAGGCACTTAAATATTGTTCTTGCCTCAGGCTTAAACATCTGTTAACCTGTTTCTCCCCCGTCATCTACACTGACTGGGAAAGAGTCGTGTATATCTACAATGCTGTATACTAAATTGGAAATTGTCCTTATGCAGGTGTCATGGACAGCAAACAAAAACACATAAAATATGTGTTGTAGCTCAGAGAAGAGAGGAAACACAGACAAACAGACAACAGACGACAGCAACAGACAGACAGACAGACAGACAGACAGACAAGACAGACAGACAGACAGACAGAACAGACAGACAGACAGACATGACAGACAGACAGACAGACAGACAAGACAGACAGACAGACAGACCAGACAGACAGACAGATCAGACAGACAGACAGACAGACAGAATGTAGCTTATTATTAATTGATTCCCATTCAGACATAGATTCCTAGTGCTTTGAGTGCTGATACCTGCATCTGATCAAATATATTGTGCTATGTGTTGCAATACGGCAATGTGTTGTGTCTCAGTTATATTTGTGTATTGTGTCATGCACTAGCAATGGATGAGACTTCACCCACAAACAAAGAAGTCTCTCGAGATGACTGGATAAGTATTAGTATGGAGGTATCCAATGCACTTGATACACAGAGGACACTACGCCCTTCAAAAACGTCTGTAACAGACCCAGGGACCAGTTTAGACAAATACAAAAGAGCAGTATACCTGACTGGGGATCAGTCGGAGTTTTACGTGCTCAGACTTTGTGTTTAGTATGGCTGGACTGTATAGGGGGAGGCTCGTAGGAGATATGTGGTCTGAATGAGATGGAATTCCTGGCTGCTACCATCCCTATTAACTACAGAAAAGTTGTTTTTCTCAATCTAATTAAATCAAGTATGATCAGGCTACATTTGATGTTTGCACAGCTCAAAGTCTGTTTAAACGTGCATGGTCTATATCCAAACAGTAACAGCTTTACTTTGACAACCAGTGTCATAACATGTTATGTGGTCTGGGATGTCCTTTGGGTGGTGGACCATTCTTGATACACCCAGGGAAACTCTTTGAGTGTGAAAAAACCCAGCAGCTTTGCAGTTCTTGACCTACTCAAACCGGTGCTCGTTGGCATCTTACTACCATAAACCCGTTCAAAGGCACTTAAACGTTTGTATTGCCCATTCACCCTCTGAAAGCAACACTATACACAATCATGTCTCAAGCTTATAACACAGTCATAACCATGTCATAATATGTCATAACTCTGTTATGACCCATGTTTACACCTGTTGTGACATATTTGCGTTATTAAGATGGCTGTTATGGACTCGTGTTAAGCCTTGGACCATGGATTGTGTTATGTGTGCCTTTCAAGAGGGTGAATGGCAATACAAAACGTTTAAGTGCCTTTGAACGGTTTATGAGTAGGATCCACGAGCACCGGTTTGAGTAGGTCCAAGAACGAAAGCCTGGTGGTTTTTTTCACACTCAACGAGTTTCCTGGTATCAAGAATGCGGTTCCACCACCCAAAGGACATCCAGCCAACATAAATGTTATGACACTGGTTGTTCAAGAAATTTTACGTTTGATACAACTGCACGTTTAAAACAGAGACTTTGAAGCTGTGGCAAAACAATCAAAGTAGCCTGATCCATAACTTCGATTAATTTAAGCATGAGAGAAAACAACGTTTTCTAGTTAATAGGGATGGTAGCCAGCCAGGAATTCCTCCTCAATTCGAACCACATTCCCTAGAGCCTCCCCCTATACAGTCCCAGCCATACTAAACACAAGGACAGTAAAAACTCTCGACACTGCATCCCCAGTCATGTATACTGCTCGTTTGTATTTGTCTAAAACTGGTCCACTGGTTCCTGTTACAAGACGTTTTTAAGGCGTAAGTGTCCTTCTTGTGTATCAGTGCATTGATTACCTCCCATACTAATACTTATCAGTCCATCTCGAGAGACTATCTTATTGTGTTGAGTCTCATCCTATTGCTAGGCTGCATACACAAATACACAAATATACTGCAGACACACACATTGCCGTATTGCAACACATAGCACAATATATATTGATCAGCATGCAAGGTATCAGCACTCAAGCACTAGGAATCTAGCTGAATGGAAATCATATAATAACTAAGATACATTCCTCGTCTGTCTGTCCTGTCGTCTGTCTGTCTGCTCTGTCGCTGTCCTGTCTGTCTTTGTATGCTTCTGTTCTTCATGATCTGTACTGTCTGATCTGTTCGTCTGATCTTGTGTCTGTCTGTCGTATGTCTGTCTGTCTGTCTGTCTGTCTGTCTCTTCTGTCTGTCCTTGTCTGCTTCTGTCTGTCTTGTTTCTTCTCTCTCTGACTACAACCACATATATGTTTTTTGTTTGCCTTCCATGACACCGCATAAGGAACAATTTCCAATTTTAGTATACAGCATTGTAAGATATACACGACTCTTCCAGTCAGTAGATGACGGGAGGAAACACGTTAAACAGATGTTTAAGGCCTTTGAGCAAGACACAATATTTAAGGCCTTAATGGATGGTATAGGAGAACGAAGTAAAAGATACCGGTTTGAGTATCGACAAAACTGCAAACTGCTGGGTTTTGCACGCTCAGAGAAGCGTTCCCGGTTGTATCAAGATGTTAAATCCAATCACGCAAGTACATCCAGTCCACCTGGCAGAGAAAAGTTGTCGAAACAGGTCAGGTATTGTCAATGAGGGACCCTGAAAGTAGTTCTTGACACGAATTTGGGCATGAAACCTCCCACAACAATCGGGCTACTGCCCAGTTCTAAGTCAAGCAATTGATCTCTGGTCCCGTGAGTTGAATTTAAACATGTGGTTCGCGCGACAGATGACCTTAAAACCAAGACAAAGCAGCTTCGGATGTAGTGCACCAGCACCCAAGACATCAGGGTAGCCAGTTCTGAGAGCTCAATTGCATTGGCTGGTTCCTGCTTGGATTGTTGTCACCCGACTGACAAGAAAAATCTCGCCATGGATATGTATCCCGGTAATCCGTTTAACAAGCCCTTTTTCAGTATGGCTGGACTGTATAGGGGGAGGCTCGTAGGAGAATGTGGTCTGAATGAGGATGGAATTCCTGGCTGGCTACCATCCCTATTAACTACAGAAAAGTTGTTTTTCTCATCTTAATTAAATCAAGTATGATCAGGCTACATTTGATGTTTGCACAGCTCAAAGTCTGTTTAAACGTGCAGGTTATATCCAAACAGTAACACTTTACTTGACAACCAGTGTCATAACATGTTATGTGGCTGGATGTCCTTTGGGTGGTGGACCATTCTTGATACACCCAGGAAACTCTTGAGTGTGAAAAAACCCAGCAGCTTTGCAGTTCTTGACCTACTCAAACCGGTGCTCGTGGCATCTACTACCATAACCCGTTCAAAGGCACTTAAACGTTTTGTATTGCCCATTCACCCTCTGAAAGGCACACATACACAATCCATGTCTCAAGGCTTAAACACAGTCATAACCATGTCATAATATGTCATAACTCTGTTATGACCCATATGTTTACACCTGTTGTGACATATTGCGTTATTTAATGGCTGGTTATGACACCTACATTTATTCAAATTCGTTTTTTGCCTGCCAAGAAGTTTCCTTTCCTTTGAAAGTTTGTTTCTTAAATCTGTTGTTCTTGTTGTTGTTGTTGTTGTAATGAATTCTTTACAGTCATGTTTTTTACATCATATTTTAGATAACTTTTAGAAAATACACTTTGACACTGTCATGAAGCATTATGACCACCATAATCATAAGCCAGATAGGCCTGTCATGTTATATAACATAAACATACTGGTGACACGTAGGCTATGGCGTAATGGGATGTTTTGCCTTGTGTGGTAGGTTTTGTACGCAATATATGTCACAACAGGTCAAAATATATGTGTCATGACAGTGTTATGACCATATTGTAACAGGTTATTACACGTTATGTCAGCTGTTATAACATATTATGACACGGTTATGACCGTGTCATAACGTCTTATTAYGCTGGGTGTCAAGTAAACTGTTAGCAAACACACAAACAGAACACACAACAACATTCTCCAGCTGACACTTTGGACATTGTGTTCCAGGAAATCCTGCCAACGACCAAATGGTAATGCAATAGAGTCTCTGACGCTACAGTCAGCATATGACAAATGACCAAAAAAAGGTTCTCTCCTATTTTTTGGGACCTTGTTCTGTTTATGCTTATTCTCCTCCTCA
>NC_036860.1:73988165-74009557 GCF_002910315.2 Salvelinus sp. IW2-2015
CCTCGTGATAAAGACCTCACTAGATGGTCTCTGCGGTGCCCGATATCCTCAGATTGAAATGAACATACTGTAGTGTGCAGCACGTCTTCTCTCTGGCTGTTTCAGAACTTTGTGACACAGAGTATGATGCAAACATAGCAACAAAGAATCTGGCAGTATTATCGCCACAAGTTATTCTAAAGAAGAACAAGAGAAAACGGATGWGCAAGAACCCGCAGACARTTTCAGMTCAGTGTTTCTCCACAGTCGGCGCCCCGTGCCTTTCCATTTTAAATCCCTTCCCAAATCCCAGTAAGAACATTAATTGAGACCAGATTTCAGGAGGATAAAGGTGCCACGTCTGCATGGATGAGACTAAATGAGTTCTGAATATGAAGAGGGGACTGAGTAATATTCACACATAAATAATGAACACAGTTGAATCTCAGAGTGCTCTAAAATGTAGCCCTCACACATGAATTATGCATATGGTTTGGTGCTTGGCTGATCCATTTGAGATTTTATGTACTGGTGTTTGTAACAGTGAAAAGCTAAACATCTGTATTCTGTTTGTCTAGTAAGAATTCAATATTACATTTCCCTATTGATGGTGRAGATTGAAATTTGCTCTGCTCCGTCGAAGCAACTTAACATCAAAGTATTGTCATGAGTTGCTTGTATGTACTTGGTTAAAAATAGTATAACTAGCTTTTCAAGTCGTTTGAACGTTGCATTGGTGACACTATAGGAAAAAAAAGGTGCTGCCTGGAACCAAAAAGGGTTCTTCGGTTCTCCCCGTAGAAGTTTTTTTCTATGAGTGTAGCTCTGCAAACATTTCCCTCAACTCTTTGATAGAAGGACACTGCAATGAGTCAATGTCTTTATGTGTGCCAGCAGTTGAAATAAGCACCATATGAAGACCATGATGCCCTCCTCGCCTCCTCGTTGCAGGGGTGTTTTGATCATGGCCTCTAGCAAATCACCTGTTAGTACTGGGATCAATGGTCTGTGTCAACCCATTTCACAGACAAGTGCTTCTGTCTGGGGGAGGAGTCAGTGACACAAACAGCTGTGATTTACATAGACAATAGGGTGAGCTTTACGGAGCACTATGGGTCACTCACCTAGTATCCTATCCATTTAAAAGCTTTTACCAGAGACAAGTCTACCATAGTCTAGGCACTTGTTGGATTTTGTTCAATAATGCTTCCTTCATCTCCTATTGATACGTGATCAATACAAGACTTAATCAGTGCGTACCGAACAGTGTGTTACACTTATGTGTTACACCTTTCTATGGTTGAGCTGAAACTCCTATTAGACTCATCTGAAGCCACTGTCTGAGTCCAACTGAAAAGAAGCAGATACTGTCATCACTAAAGGATGCAGAAAAGAAACAGAGACTGCCCTTTAAATTGCGTTCAGCTAATTACTAAGGAATCCGTTGACAGTAACTAATAGTCGTCACTGGCCTTACTAATGAGAGGGCAAAGTTTGGTTTATTGGGACAGGGAGAGATTCAGCACATTCAGTGTCATTATCAGAATAATTTCCGGTCTGGAAGCCTGAGGAGAACCTGTGATAGATGGCCTCATTGAGGGCCAGCTCTCATTCCTCAGCCATTTTGTTTGGATTCAATTTGGTTGGGGGCTCAAAATAGATAACGCTCTGGTTAGGTGCTCGCTGTTTGCATGCATTTCACAGGGTGTCAGTGAACCACATGCTGTAAAGAATATGTGGAAATGCAATCTTAAAGAGGGGGCAGGAAATGAAAAGGCGTTGAAAACCTCATCACACCCATCNGAGTCAGTGACACAAACAGCTGTGATTTACATAGACAATAGGGTGAGCTTTACGGAGCACTATGGGTCACTCACCTAGTATCCTATCCATTTAAAAGCTTTTACCAGAGACAAGTCTACCATAGTCTAGGCACTTGTTGGATTTTGTTCAATAATGCTTCCTTCATCTCCTATTGATACGTGATCAATACAAGACTTAATCAGTGCGTACCGAACAGTGTGTTACACTTATGTGTTACACCTTTCTATGGTTGAGCTGAAACTCCTATTAGACTCATCTGAAGCCACTGTCTGAGTCCAACTGAAAAGAAGCAGATACTGTCATCACTAAAGGATGCAGAAAAGAAACAGAGACTGCCCTTTAAATTGCGTTCAGCTAATTACTAAGGAATCCGTTGACAGTAACTAATAGTCGTCACTGGCCTTACTAATGAGAGGGCAAAGTTTGGTTTATTGGGACAGGGAGAGATTCAGCACATTCAGTGTCATTATCAGAATAATTTCCGGTCTGGAAGCCTGAGGAGAACCTGTGATAGATGGCCTCATTGAGGGCCAGCTCTCATTCCTCAGCCATTTTGTTTGGATTCAATTTGGTTGGGGGCTCAAAATAGATAACGCTCTGGTTAGGTGCTCGCTGTTTGCATGCATTTCACAGGGTGTCAGTGAACCACATGCTGTAAAGAATATGTGGAAATGCAATCTTAAAGAGGGGGCAGGAAATGAAAAGGCGTTGAAAACCTCATCACACCCATCRATCTACTCTCATTGCATTTGAGGTTTGCAGAAAAATGCCTGGATTATGTTCGACAGKATAGTTTTCAAAGACAAAGGTCTGGTTCCTGCTGTTGAAATCCTGACCTATACAGTCAACTTYCAAAATGTTGTCTGGCAAGAAATACCAAAATATATAAATATTTGCCACCTGTTCTATGCTGATACTTAAACAAAATGTTTTAATGTTAAACTCTGATATTGTGAAAAGGTTTGTTAGCATTTTCTTCCCATTTAATTCCATCAAAATTAAATATGCAATATCTCTCACTCTAAAATGCCCCCATTTTCAGCTATGTTGTTTCCCTTGCCCTGTACCATTTGACTGACAGTCACCTATGTCTCAAAATGATGTTTTCCCCCACTAATGAACAGCTCTGTCCCTAAAATGCTGGTCCATCTTAAACGGTAACCATGACACGGGGTGTGAATGTAATGTAAATTAGCAAAACATTCAACTCAGAGAAGATGGTACAGTATTTTTGCAGCGTCTACAGTATGTTATTGGTTCTGTGTCTTCCACTGTAAACCACAGTCCATCCACCAGGAGAAGGCCTGTGCTGATAGTTAAACATATAGCATTCCATACCTGATCGCTATTGAAAAAATTAATGCAAATAAATGTGTTACCTATAAGTATCATAAACTTCCAAAAGTCCATGATAGTCTCCTACCTTTTAAGAACTCAATGATGCTGGCGCCTCAGCAGAAAACCACTTATGGTAGGTGCTCCAATTAAAACTAGAGTTTAATATCAAATGTGTGGGTGGGACAGAGAAGATGTATGGAGGGGCTCTTTATGACATCTAATAACATTTTTATAGTCAAATCCTCCTCAGCTGTCTGGCAGAGACACAACCAGCACTAGAAAAACGACCCACAATTTGAAAGATGACACTTTACGATGAATTATGCCATGTGCCGTTTTTAGTATCATTCTGCATTCTTCAAATATAGTGTTTGACAATACCTCCGTCATTGTACACAAACCATCAAGAACTGAGCAAGAAATGCCACTAGGAAAGCTTATTAATTACCATTAMTAATAATACAGGTAAGAATATTGAAAATGTACATTATACACTGTCAGACCACATAACAGTCAGAGTTATTCATAACATTTTTATTTCCTCATAAAGTTACAGCCTTTGGACATCCAACACAGATAAATAATTCAACATATTCAAATCGAYTAAATACCTAATATCAGACCGACAAAACCCTTCAGAATAAAATCCATGTTGGAAGTCTTTTTGAGGAGATCAAAACAGAMCAGCTTGAGATTGCGTTAATGAAAACATACTATATCTTGCCACAGTAGCATGTCTAGCCTTCTGTAGAAGTTAGTTATATAGTCTCTGCTACCTCTCAGAGAGTTCACAGCCCCTTTCTAAGCTCCTGTGTCTCAGCTCTATGTGCACAGGATATGAATAATGTGACGTTGGAGTCTTGGCTGGTTGGCATCTTTTTCCCCTGTGCTTGCAAAAACGCTGTGCTCGGACTTTGGACCCTGCTCCTCAGTGTGAACAAATTGGAGAGGATCAGACCTGGTCCCTGTACTGAGGATCCTGCTGAACACTGCCAGCATAAACTGTCTATGAGACAATTACTCATTTCCAGGAAGCACTCCCACTGAGACACTCAGCGGATCACCAAAAGGGTGACATTTCTAAGCCCATGTTCCTCCTTTTGTGAGAGACTTAGGAAATCGATAGATGAAAATTGTTTTGATTTGAACAACACGGGCAAAATGTCAGCAACAATTAGCTGAGTCAGTGGCTGGCAGGCAGGGAAATGGCCTGCTGTTCAATGGCCTTTAGCTGGGTTCTGGCTTGTCTATTATTCTGTTTCTAAGATATTTATAAAAAAAAACAAATAAATAAAAACCCCAGACAGGTGCAGTGAAATGTGTTGTTTTATAGGGTCAGCCATAGTAGTACAGCACCCCTGGAGTAAATTAGGGTTAAGTACCTTGCTCAAGGGCACAGACCGATTTTTCACCTTGTCGGCTCTGGAATCAAACCAGCATCTTTTCGGTTACTGGCCCAATGCTCTAACCGCTAGGCTACCTGCCACCCAAATGATGTGTATACAGTACACGGAAGTCTGCACAAAGTCATAGTTTAATGTTTTACTGTTGTTGGCTGAGTTTGACAAGTAGATTGTTCATAATTCCATGAAAAAGTCCAGGTAAATGTATACGTAGCACTGCCTAGYGGTGAAGAAATCAAATAGGTTCATATGAAAACACATTSTTCAGCGTCAGCTTCASATAGGGCTCTTACTCAAATGTATCTACAATTGTGCTGCATATGTCATATATTCTCCAGCACATAATGTCACGTTTTCCACTCTAGGYAGCACCCTTAGTGTGGGTGGAGTCATTTTCTCTTTCAGACTCCAAGTGACGCATGCAGTCAAGTCTGTTATCTCATTATGGCTGAATGATAGCATGAAACCACATTAAAAGAAATGAACAGATGTGTTATGGACAGTAAAGTAAAGAGCGAGGAGGACAGCTCAGCTCGATGCAAAAGGTAACAGAAAGGGCAGCCAGCAGTTTGGTGGAGTGGTTTGCTTAAATATGTAAAATCCTCCTGCTGTGCTGCATACTGTACAGTATCATGGCGGTGGAATACAGTAGTTTATCCCTGTTCAACAACAACAAACTACATCAGACTTCAATAAAACACAAGCTGGCTAATMATTTTTTCTTCAACTTGGATGGCACATTTATTTATTTACTATATATACGGGTGAGGGATATTGTGTCATTGCATTACAGTTGTCAGTGCAACTGCAGTTTCTCCCATAGGGTATAAAGAAACACATTCAAAGTTATCTCCCAATGCGGAAAAGCACTAGAACATGTATGTATCTCAACGTTCATTGTAACTGTGTGACAATCTCTCATTAACAGTATTCATCAGGTAAAAAATTACAACAATAACATGTAAAATGTCATACATAATCTATACTGGATAACAGTATTAAGTTCCCTACATGCACTGCATTGAGACATCTGTCCTTTTTACATCATTGGGGTACAGGAGTTAGAGCTCAGAGCAGCATACAGTAGAGAACAGTTGCCATTTTCAGCACCATGGACAGAACAATGCACAGCACAATGGGCAGTATTAGAACTGTGAACCATTTTCAGCACCATGGACAACACTATGCAGATTATTATAACCGTGAACCATTTTCAGCACCATGGACAGCATCCAAAGTAATACTGTGGGGAAAAYGTCTTCCTTCAAATGATTGATTATCAAGACTGATAGGACATTAACCATCAGCCACCAATCCTTACTACTCCCTCAGAATCTGATGAGTAGACCTAATTTATTTGAAATAGGAGAATTTAGAACCTCCCCCATGCTAGGACACGAGTTTGAGCGTTTTATCCATGTGTATACAGAGACCTACAGTGCCTACTTTTCCAAATTAGACATTGAGACTCATTATGAAATAAAAAAGCTAACTGTTAGGCAAGGAATACAGCCAGAGAAGACATACTTTTAAAATTCCCTTTGCACTGTCCCGTGGATTCTTTCAATATTAACAATTCTGCTAGATGGAGGTTGAGCTATGAGGACATGAGTCCAGAACCCAGCCTCAATACAACAGCCCTCCGCCATTCTAAGAGTGATGAACCTACATGAYCAGTACAAACTGAGCAGTACACAGTTGGGTAATACTGTAGAGCTCCCTCAGACATGACTGTAAAGCATTTGCACTTTGAAGCCCCAGGGTTCTCTCTAGCTGGGCTGGAAAGGTTAATGAACCCCCCTACGCCTCGCTGTATCAATGTCATATTACTGGGGACTGTGGCCCCAGTTGATCGGTGGTCCCAAATCACATTTCACTAATAGCAGGTTCAGCCCCATGGCAGAGCCACAGAGTGAAACAGAGAAACAGACTCCCTGGTGCCTCGCTAATTTGGAAAATCTAGTGTTTCACTACTCCAACGTTCCCTCTCTGCTCTGTGAGACTGGGAGAGCATCCACATTAGCTGAGTAAACTGGTTAAAATATGCTCAAATCATGTAATGATGTATTGTGAGCCATTACGTTTGCTGTTTGGTTTTCAAGTAATGATACTAAAATGACTGAAATAAAAAGCTGTGATGGAATTGTGGAATAACAAACATGTGTGTGTTTGTAATCATGTGTGTGGATAAATATTTTGATTCTTATACTTACTTACAAGCCCTTAACCAACAACGCAGTTTTAAGAACACTTATTTTTCATAAAACTGCATTGTTGGTTAAGGGCTTGTAAGTAAGCATTTCACTGTTGTATTCGGCRCATGTGACAAATAAAATGTGATTTGATTTGATTTGATGTTGCCTGGTGGGTAGACTGTATGGCTTTACTGGATAACATCTGCTCAATGGTTGTGCTTAGGTATGACACAAAGCAACATGTTTATCTCCTTGGCTACAGTGCAGGGCCCCAGAACACCCATCAGAGCGCATAGAATCATGGAGATTTCACCTGTTCAAATCTAAGCCTTTTATGACTCAGACAAGGAATATCCAGTCATGTCTCTCAGTTTAGAATGTCCGTGAAAGCAGAGATCTGTGCAACAGCTTGGAGATTCAAGATTAGAGATAATCTTTGTTGTGTACTTTCATGATTGAAAGGGAGCAATTCATGGACTGCCATTGTGCAATTCAAAGTTATTTTCTAAATAAAAATGCTTGTTGTCCTATGAATTCCAATTGGCTACGAGAACACACATTCATGTGAGTTATGTGGAAATGTTCACACACAGGTATCCACATTGACTATGCTTCACCTGCCAACTATATATGCTGTATGTCTCTATAAAATAGGCTACCAGGAGTATTCCTTTAAAAAGTTAAATGCATGGAGAATATGATCATATGAAGAGTGACGTCAGACTGCATCTTTATATATTCATCATCTGTCCCTGACTGCCGCAACCACATTCTTGAGAACTTTGAGAAAGCAGCCAAACATGAGCTGAACATCGCAGATCTCGTGAAGGCGAGGCTGAGGCTTCGCATGGATTAGAGTCAATGGCAGATTACATCGTGCCTTTTGGAAGAGAAGCAGATTTATGGATTTCGGCAGGTTTCCAAAGTCACTCATCATTATCCAACGGACGGCATATTTTACCCAGACCAACGGATTGAGGAAAACGAAGAATGGGATTGAGGATAACGACTCCGTGGGGGTTTAAGTGTTTCGACAAAATATTATGCAATTAGTTAATATTCCTGATGCAATCATCCTACCACTCAAACTATATGAACTAATTTAGGCGGAATMATTTTCCTTTTTCCAAGAAAATAGCTGAAATCAATTTACTCCAAAGTTATCCAACAATTGTTTAATTGGAAACGATGCCAATTGTGCACATGTAATTTCTTGGAGGAACATTTACCTGGTTTTCTGTCGYATTGGGATGTTGGCAGAGGCAGAGTCCGGTTCCACAGGGAGACACCGCAGTCCAGGCGCAGCACAGAAGAAAAACATGCAGTCCCTTGACCCATGGAGATATGGCATATAGGTTAATCTCAAACCGAATCGTGCCATCTTCAAATAGGTTGAGCAAACGATTTATTTTTATATTCACCATTTCATTGTCCTTCACATATTTATGCTACAGCATACTGTTTTGTTGTGGTACAATCATGCCAACCCAGAGTTATGAGGAAAAAAGGTGCCTCCATCACAAGAAMGTAGGAAGCAAAAAACTTCTGCAAAAAGATTGCACCGCGGACAGGAGGACTGCTCTGGATGAGACTTTAAACGTGGCACTCACTCACCAAGGATCAAGTCATGCTCGCAACCAAAGTAGAAATTCTGCCTTGCCCATCACTCACAAACGGAGTATTGCCCAATCCGAATATAATATTACTGTTGCACAGAAATATGGAAACAAAAAGTTACCTAACGCACTAATCGTCGGGGTGAAGAAGGGCGGCACCAGGGCCGTGCTGGAGTTCATTCGAATTCATCCAGATGTGCGCGCGCTTGGAACAGAGCCCCACTTTTTCGATAGAAACTATGACAGAGGATTGGACTGGTACAGGTACGAAATGTCACGTTGATTTAAATATATAATAAACTAATTTGTCTGTTTATGATATATTTCATTTTCAATATGTTATTTTTTGAACAAGTGCATGGCCCATACAAAGGAATTTGTCACAATAAAACAGTAGGCATAGGCTAAGTAGGCTTATGACTTCTTACAACCTAATGTATGTAGGCCTGCCTATGAGATAATATAGATATGCTTGGGTGTATTGCATCTGTATCCATTCTATTCTAACGCGTATCTCTGACATTATTAGTCAGCTTTAAAAGTGTGTACCAGGGTGTATACTTGAATGTTCCACGATTGTGTTCATGAAAGTCCATAACGTTTTTCATGATCATTAGGCTAATCATGTACCTTGTGGGATGGAATAAGTGTGCAGTATATTCCCTCCTCTCTACCTACCACTCTTGTTTTTTTTGTTGATAATGTTGTTGATAATTGTTGATAATGATCACTTAGAGATCCTTTTTCATAACACAATACAGCAGAGAACACTCATAGATATACTGAGTATAACAAACATTAGGGACACCTTCCTGATATTGAGTTGCAGACTCAGTTCATCGGGGCATGGACTCTACAAGGTGTCGAAAGCGGTCCACAGAGATGTTGGCCCATGTTGACTCCAATGCTTCCCACAGTTGTGTCAAGTTGGCTGGATGTCCTTTGGGTGGTGGACAATTTTTGTTACACACGGGAAACTGTTGAGTGTGAAAAACCCAGCAGCGTTGCTGTTCTTGACACAAACCGGTGCACCTGGCACCTGGTACCCCGTTCAAAGGCACTTAAATATTTTGTCTTGCCCATTCACCCTCTGAATGGCACACGTACACAATCCATGTCTCAATTGTCTCAAGGCTTAAATGTCCTTCTTTAATTAACCGTTCTCCTCCCCTTCATCTACAGTAATTGAAGTGGATTTAAAAAGTGATATCAATAAGGGATTATTGCTTTCACCTGGATTCACCTGGTCAGTCTATTTCATGGAAAGTGCAGGTATTATTAATGTTTTGTATTCTCAGTGTAGATACACTAAATGACCGAACATTATGTGGACACCTGCTCGTTGAACATCTCATTCAAAATGATGGGCATCAATATGGAGTTGGTCCCCCCATTGCTGCTATAACAACCTCCACTCTTCTGGTAAGACTTTCCACTAGATGTTGGAACATTGTTGCGGGGACTTGCTTCCATTCAGCCACAAGAGCATTTGTGAGGTTGGGTCGCAGTCGCCGTTCCAATTCATCCTTAAGGTGTTCGATGGGGTTGAGGTCAGGGCTCTGTGAAGGCCAGTCAAGTTCTTCCACACTGATCTCGACAAACCTTTTCTGTATGAACCTCGCTTTGTGCATGGGGGCATTGTCATGCTGAAACAGGAAAAGTTTTTCCTCAAACTGTTGCCACAAAGTTGGAAGCACAGAAGCGTCTAGAATGCCATTGTATGCTGTAGTGTTAAGTTTTCCCTTCATGGAACTAAGCGGCCTAGCCCGAACCATGAAAAACAGCCCCAGACCATCATTCCTCCTCCACCAAACTTTACAGTTGGCACTGTGCATTGGGGCAGGTAGCGTTCTCCTGCCATCTGCCAAACCCAGATTTGTCCATCGGGCTGCCAGTTGGTGAAGCGTGATTCATCACTCCAGAGAACCCGTTTCCACTGCTCCACGGTGGCGAGCTTCACACTACTCCAGCCGACGCTTGGCATTGCGCATGGTGATCTTAGGCTTGTGTGTAGCTGCTCATCCATGGAAACCCATTTCATGAAGCTCCTGACGAACAGTTATTGTGCTGACGTTGCTTCCAGAGGCCGTTTGGAACACGGTAGTGAGGGCTGCAACCGAACACAGATGATTTCTACTCGCTACTCGCCTCGCGCTTCAGCACTCGGTGGTTCTGTTCTGTAAGCTTGTGTGGCCTACCACTTTGCAGCTGAGCCGTTGTTGCTCCTAGACGTTTCCACTTCACAATAACAGCAGTTGACCGGGGCAGCTGTAGCAACGCAGAAATTTGACTAACTGACTTGTTGAAAGTCAATGAGCTCTTCAGTATGGACATTCTACTGCCGATGTTTGTCTATGGAGATTGCATGGCTGTGTGCTCAATTTTATATACCTGTCAGCAACGGTGTGACTGAAATAGTCAAATCCACTCATTTGAAGGGGGGCCACATACTATATAGTGTAGTTTGTGAGATAATTGATCTAAAGCTTTGATTTCTCAAGGTGTACAAATATTTCGGAATATCAGATTAAAAGAAACACTCCGACCGAAAGCAATTGGAATCATAAGCATTACAAGTAAATCATGCCCCAAATCCAGGATGAAGTTACTTTGACTTGATACCCAGGTTGAAATGCCACAGTATAGCTGCAGTGTCGAATTTCAGTAAGTAAACATGCAGATCAACGGTAATAGATATTTTCAGGGGCAGACTTTTAAGAAACCCTCTCCAGCAGAAACATGGCTAATATTGATTAGTGACCTCGGATAAGGTAGGACTCCTCCTGCCTTCCCTCTGACGGGATGCCCCTCCAGTGTACTGTACGTCGATGAGACGGGACACTGGCGCTGTCTCTCACCCATGGGTCAGATCTTGGATAAAGAAGTCCATAGGAGAGTAATAGCCTTTTCTCATTATTGTACCTACCCAAACAGTACCGTGCTGGCTTTTATATTTTCCTTTTACATGATCCTTTCCAGCATGGCCAGATCCAGTAAATCTCAGCTCAGCTTGGCTCAGTTGTGTGACTCTATCTGCTCTCATCCCTTGGCAGCCGTAAGACCATTGCTGAAGTTGGTACCTGCATGACTAAAAGCAGGCATTACACAGGTGTTACATTCTCGTCTCTGACAGAACATGGTGCCTGTTGAGTGAAACCGAGCAGGGAACTCATGGATCGCATCTACACTTAGCTGAGAGAGAAAACCTACTGAAACAAAGAATGTGCCATTAGAAAGTGTTCTGTTCTGTTGGAGGTTCTGTCAGACAGGCCACTCTAGTGAAATCACCCAGCAGCTCTCCCTAAGCCCAGATGGTTGTGGTTTGTGCTCACTGTCCCATCGCAGTGTGAAGCCATTTATACCTGCTGTGTTTAAGTCAATTGAGTCAGACTCGCCCATGGGGAGCAACTTAAATCAATAAAAGGGACTTGGAGGCATTCAGTTCAGGGCTGAGGACTCGACGTAGCAGTATTTTTTCACGCACTTGAATAGGCCTATAATATAACTGCAATAATGCTAATATTAGACTAATAGAACAGTGGGAAGTTTGTGTGCAGTAGGCTTGTGCCAATATAGTGCCAATATTAGCAGATACTGTATTCATATAATTAGTTTCACGTTAATTATTAATTACACACTCACACTTACGTATCCACCCCCATGCATGCATGCACACACACACACACACACACACAGGCTCTAAATTCATCAGTACTATTTGGGGACTGATTAATTAAAATGCCACAGAAGCCAGGACCTCGCAACAGTGTCTCTAATCCCCTCTGAAAGCAATTTTAGTTTAGCCACTGACGTCTTGCAATAAGAGCCACATAAATGCCGCCAGTAATGAGACAGATAAATTGGCTGATTAACGTCAGAAGTTCCATACAAATCACCTTTAATAATGTGCTTTAGAGAGTCTTATTTTTCATTTTATTTCAGTCCAAGACATGAGACACCATCCATTTAAATGTAATGGGTGTTTGCTGTATTAGTTCACCTCAGTCATGGTGGCTGAAACTTTATGCAGACGAGAACTAATACGACCTGGTCTCAGCCTTAAATAATACGATTGTCACCATCGTCTAATGAGGCACTGTGATAGACTGTCCTCTATTTTTAATCTTTTTAATTGAGCATTACTTGCATAATCCAACTATTTTCACCCCATTGTAAGTGACAGACCTGTGCGACGACAGTGAAATGGTGCAGTGTTCATTACTTGATCTCCAGAATAGAATAAGACCCATTTGGCCTCATTTAGATTGGATGTGAGTGTCTCTCCATCCCTGTGACTTTATAAGGGGCAGCTGAATCATACATTATACTGCAACCAATTCCGCAACACTTCGGGGACGCGTTTTTCCATTTTCGCACACGATCAAAAAAATCGAACAAATCCGCATCACTACACACCATCACCATCACAACTTAAAAGGGCATCTCAGCTCTACTGATTTTACAGGAGTCAGACGCACATCAAATAGATTCCCTGAGAAGTCTTCAAATTGTGCAAGAGGCCTCGTAGAATCTGCTTCAGCCAAGAGTATTCTCCAGGTCCACCATTAATTGGCTCAGGGAGGATACTGAGCCCCGGAACTCTAGCGTCAGAAAGGTTGACGAGGACAGAAAGTTGTCTGCTGCTCATTTAACGGAGGGAAGTGCACATTCCACTGGCCCAGGCATCTCTCTCCACTAGTAATGAGGAGTCTTAATCCCGATATAGCTCAGAAACATGTAGCAGTTAACATTAATTACAAAAACAACTCCTCTCGGGAATATCCCCCAAAGACACCATGGCACAGTGAGGTTTTGGTATTAGGATTTTGTATTGAATAAGTCATTAGCTGGAGTTGCCAGCAGCAAGAGACAGAGGTAGTGGTGTTGTGAGTTTCCTACTCAGAGACAGGGATAGAGCCTTTACCAACTGTAGGTAACCCAGCTGTACATATATATCATTAAGAGCTGTTGAGAACGGTACGCCACCCTGGAGGCAAGGCCACAAAATGACACTATTCTGAGAGACAGAATCTAACATGGCCAACACCAAGCCTATAAATGTGTCATGTGATTAAATAAATGTGCAGTTTTGACTGTAGTAAATTGAGTTTGATTAAATGGGGATATGCACAACTCTGTTCAAACTGTTTTTCCTGGAGTCTAGTCTAGTTAGTACAATACATAGTATACATGCATCAAACTATTTCCGGGATGATCATGGCGCCGAAGGAGTTGGCCGCCGTTTTACGATCCCATAACCAATTGTACTATTGTGTATGTTTTTTTGCGTTATTTGTAACTCATTTTGTACATAATGTTTCTGCCACCGTGTCTTATGACCGAAAAGAGCATCTTGATATCAGGGCAGCGATTACTCACTCCGTACTGGAGGAATTCATCTTCTTCAACGAGTTGGACAGGAAGGATTTACTCCAGACACCCGACAAGGCCCTCATCCCTGTCATTCGCAGGAGGAAAAGACGGAGATCTCGTGGACGACGGTCCGGGTGCCTTGTAAGGATCCGTCACGGATGTGGCAGGGCTTGCAAACTATTACAGACTACAAAGGGAAGCACAGCCACGAGCTGCCCAGTGACACAGACCTACCAGATTAGCTAAATTACTTATATGCTCGCTTCGAGGCAAGTAACACTGAAATATGCATGAGAGCACCAGCTGTTCCGGAAGACTGTGTGATAACGTTCTCCGTAGCCGATGTGAGTAAGACCTTTAAACAGATCAACATTCACAAGACCGCAGGGCCAGACGGATTACCAGGACATGTACTCCGAGCATGCGCTGATCAACTGGCAAGTGTCTTCACTGACAGTCTGTAATACCAACATCTTTCAAGCAGACCACCATAGTTCCTGTGCCCACGAACACTAAGGTAACCTACCTAAATGACTACTGACCTGTAGCACTCACATCTGTAGCCATGAAGTGCTTTGAACGGCTGGTAATGGCTCACATCAACACCATTATCCCAGAAACCCTAGACCCACCCTAATTTGCATACTGCCCCAACAGATCCACAGATGATGCAATCTCTAATGCACTCAACACTGCCCTTTCTCACCTGGACAAAAGGAACTCCGGTGTGAGAATGCTATTCATTGACTACAGACTTCAACACCATAGTGCCCTCAAAGCTCATCACTAAGCTATGGACCCTGGGACTAAACACCTCCCTCTGCAACTGGATCCTGGACTTTCTGATTGGCCGCCTCCAGGTGGTAAGGGTAGGAAACAACACATCCACCAACACGGGGACCCCTCAGGGGATTGTACTCAGTCCCCTTCTGTTCTCAATGTTCCCTCATGACTGCATTTCCAGGCACGACTCCAACACCATCATCAATTTTCCCGTTGACACAACAGTGGTAGACCTGATCACCGACAACGATGAGACAGCCTATAGGGAGGAGGTCAGAGACCTGGTCGTGTGGTGCCAGGACAACAACCTCTCCCTCAACGTGATCAAGACAAAGGAGATGACTGTGGACTACAGGAAAAGGAGGACCCGAGCACGCCCTCATTCTCATCGACGGGGCTGTAGTGGAACAGGTTGAGAGCTTCAAGTTCCTTGGTGTCCACATCATCAACAAACTATCATGGTCTAAACACACTAAGACAGTCGTAAAGAGGGCACGACAAAGAAAAGTCCCCCTCAGGAGACTGAAAAGATTTGGCATGGGTCCTCAGATCCTCAAAAGGTTCTACAGCTGCACCATCGAGAGCATCCTGACTGGTTGCCTCACTGCCTGGTACGGCAACTGCTCGGCCTCCGACCACAAGGCACTACAGAGGGTAGTGTGTACGGTCCAGTACATCACTGGAGCCAAGCTTCCTGCCACCCAGAACCTCTATATCAGGCGGTGTCAGAGGAAGGCCCTAAAAATTGTCAAAGACTCCAGCCACCCTAGTCATAGACTGTTCTCTCTGCTACCTCACGACAAGCGGTACCGGAGCGCCAAGTCYAGGTCCAAAAGGCTCCTTAATGGCTTCTACCCCCAAGCCATAAGACTCCTGAACAGCTTATCAAAGGGCCTCCCAGACCCCTCTTTTACACTGCTGCTACTCTCTGTTCATAATCTATGCATAATCACTTTAACTCTTCCTACATGTACATATGACCTCAATTACCTTGACTAACCGGTGCCCCCGCACATTGACTCTGTACCGGTACCCCCGTATATTGTCTCGCTTGTCATTTTACTGCTGCTGTTTAATTATTTGTTACTTTTATWAAAAAAATGAGATTTTTTACGCATCTATTTTTTACTGAACACTTTTAAAAAATGTTATTAACTTCTTAAAGCATTGTTGGTTAAGGGCTTGTAAGTAAGCATTTCACTATAAGGTCTACACCTGTTGCATGTAACAAATACAATTTGATTTGATTTTGAATTGATTCCTTGCAAGCAATATTCCAATATTTCCTATCTCTAGCATATGCCAGGTGTCTTTAGAACCATTTGTATTTCAAATACAGACTGAATGAATATTTGCATTGTCTCATTATGCGTTGGTAATGTTTTCCGTTACTCGCTGCAGTTCAGCAGAAAGCCTTTTGCAAAGACAGACAGGGGGAAATGTGACAGGAGGAAACACGTTTAAACTGAACAGGATGTGAGGACAGGCTGACATGCACTGAAATAGTTTTGTTTACACTGTGTTTCATTGAAATTGGCAGCTGAGCCGCAGTTAATTAATCTGAAACATTTACACAATTAACTGAAATGCTCATCTGAGGATGTGCAGCTTGCCAGCCATGGATTTCAGGGTCTTCCTGAGAGTGTCTTCATTTTGGGATAGTTGGACACTTTCCCACATCAAAGTCAGACACAGTAACAGCATTTGGTTCGCCTTAATTCAACGCTTTATCGCTTCAGGAGAGCAATTGTCTCTCAACATCCTCAGTGGATTAGAATATTCCAATGTGTTGTCATTTCTGTGAAACACAGTGCACAGCCAACACAACTAAATCAGACATCATTGAGGTCAGACTGATTCTGATTCAGAAATATTTGTTTCCCATACAGACAAATAGGACAGTCCTGATGGAAAAACATAGTTTACTCTGGAAAAGATTGACATGGTGTGTACACAGCAGATTTGCTTTGTTTCAAATTGAATAAGACCTGCTGCTGGTTRTCTTGGCGGTTGACTATAACTGATTTCTTGGTCTAGTTAACCAACCAGCTGACCTGGCTTCAGTATTGCTGGGACATTGCTCGGTAACTCTTAATTGACTTCCATTGAGACCAGCTTCCGTCGCTGCTGACTGGTGATTAATGCTTGGACGTCATCCCAGCAGAAATGGGAGTGAGTGAAATATTAATAAGATCATCTTTTCCAGTGGAGACAGAATGACGCTTTTTCCTTCGTACCAGGCGAGGGGAGTAGACTGTAGTTGGTGATGCGGTTGTATAGCGACTCTGGTTTTATCACAGCAATTGTGCGTTAGAACACRTGTKKWRTTSYAAGCTGTGTAATTGCAATCTGGGTTGTTTGCAACCGTAACACAACATGGTCTGTACAAATTAACCCTCCTTGTGTCATTGAAGATATGACRTAGCCATACCTTAAACATAGACACATACCGTGGTTTGTAGCAATACTCTATAATGATTTAAAAGCTTTCTCACATACTGGTATTACCTGTCCCTGAATCCTATAACCTTAGATAGAGTATTCCCTGCATTGTTGTGAGATGTAATACAAATTAGAAGATGAAAGGCTTCAGAATGAAAGCAATGGATAAGAGTATGACTGTCTATGTGAATGTGAATATAATTCAGGCCCCGGTAATAGAGGTATGTGAGAAAGCTTTGAAATCCACATACAATACTGTATAACACTACACTTCAACAACATGCTCTTAGCATCCACCAAGAAAGCAGTATAGACATGCTCTAAATCCCAGGCTTTTCCCTGCACTGATCTCACTTCATCTTACGTTCTACAGATCATTTGGAAGTGACCATGATAAGCCATGAGACCTTTGTCATAATTTAATCAGGGGTGTTTTCCAAATAACCCCCGCTCGAGCCGAGGCCATCCCAACACCACAGATAATGGACACGTTGAAGTCACCACGCTCCCTGTCCCTGGTTAGTAGACAGTAACTCACAAGCTGTGTGTTGTATAATAGGCAGGGTTCATTATTAGTCTGTGTGATGACAGACACGTTCTGCTCTGCCAGAGATAGGGGCCACTCTCTAAATCTCTCCGTCTGTCTGTCTGTTGCAGGGACGCTGCCTGCTTGTCATGATTGATGGTTTCCAATTTAAATCCCAATCAGATCAGGCCTGGCCTTCGCATTACTGTCCAATCCTCCGACTCATCATAAAGCTGGGTAATTAGTACCATGAGGCCTAGATTAATTCTGTTGAAAACAGTGTGTCACCGCCACAACCTTTCTACAGACAGTGGGTGATAGCTTGAACGTGGAGGACGTGAATACAACACTGAAGAAGGCAAACAAAATCAACAAAGCAGTGGAGGCTGCTGAGGGGAGGACAGCTYACAATAATGTCTGGAACAGAGCAAATGGAATGGCATCAAACCATGTTTGATGTATTTGATACCATTCCACTGATTCCGCTCAAGCCATTACCACGAGCCTGTCCTCACCAATTAAGGTGCCACCAACCTCCTGTGCCACAAAGGTTTAAGATTAAGCAGAATATTCCATGATTGAGTTATTGACTTAGCCACATCAATACCTGACTCTGTACATCTATTGAAAGATGCTATGCTACATTTTAGCTCAACCTTAGAGAGGCCACACATGTTCTGTACATCTATTGAAAGATGCTATGCTACNCTCAACCTTAGAGAGGCCACACATGTTCTGTACATCTATTGAAAGATGCTATGCTACATTTTAGCTCAACCTTAGAGAGGCCACACGTGTTCTGTGCATCTGCCGTCACACACATTCAGTTTCGTCCACATCAAAAGACCTGCTAATGACCATACCAAAGTTATGTATACGCACTACTGTGGTTCACAAGCAAATATTTACTGAGGAGTCTTATAATGCACTCAATTCCCTCTTGATTTGAAACATCAATGAAGTTACACTGGCGAGGTCTGGGTTAATTGATTGTGCTGAAGGAGATGATCCAAAGCTGACCTTTACCTGCTGCTACGGTCTTACATGCCTGATATGGCTGGTGCCTGGGTGTCTGTACAATGTTGACTTGCTCAGTGGAGTCACGTTAGCAGCCAGGGAACTTGGCACATCCTTTGGCACTTTTAATGTTACAGTATGCCAGACATGATTTTTCTCAACACATCTGTCAGGAGGGGGATATTAAATACACACGTGTGTTTTTACCGGTGAGGGGGGAATTGCTATCTCTTTGCAATCTTGTGAGCACTGGGCACATTTACAATGTTGGGATAGATCCTCCACACCTCGATTCATTTTAACAGAGTGATTAAAATGTCACAGCCAAGCCTGTAACGCATCCTGACTCCTCTCAGAGTTTCACCAATAACCTGAACAGGAGACGGCTGTAAATTACTCCAGTCAATTTAGTTCCAGCTCACAGGATCCGGATGATGATCAGAGCAGGGAGCCCATCCATCTCTCTACAACTTTGATTCATGACACAAAATGCCAGTTACTGCCAGCTTTATAGATATGTGTGTGTGTGTGTGTGTGTGTGTGTGTGTGTGTGTGTGTGTGTGGGTGTACTGTATGTGTCAAAATGTGTGCAATGGCAGTACAGTTCCACACTGTGTGTATACCTTCCAACCATATTCTACATCAATATTAATCTTTTACTAATGGTTAATTCTACAGAGTTATCTGATATGATTTACAATATATCCTCTACCAGCATTCTCCACTGTAACTTAGTCCCAGAGCTCCAAAAAGCTCGTCGGTATTAAGAGCTGGAGTGATCATGGTGACCCTATCCTTTTGAGAGTAGGCCTACCGAGCGACAATGAAGGCTTTCAGAAAGCTACACTACTGAAGGTGCTCGCTGTTCTCTTCAACCACCATAGGGTGTCAGGACAGAATACRCTGCTGCTAAATGGCTTACAACATGTCACAGTAACCTTGGCATATTACAAATACAGCCTCCTCCTGTCCTCTCTTATGCCACAAGCACCTCCACTGAAAAAGGCAGGCATCTAAATACAGGGAGGCCAACGCAATTGAATGTTTTGTAATCATGTGGATCGGCTTTAATTTATAATAATCAATATCTGTAAAACAAATGTTAGTTCAATATAAAAAAAACTACAGAGAACAGCAGATGGACCATTTATTTTATCAATGTAATTTATTAGATCTGAGAGGGTAAATTAATTTCTCAAATACATGACATGGATTAAATCCCAGCTGATTTGAGAATGTATGCACAACGTGTAGGCCTACACTGTGGAAGTGCAGATTATGTTAATGCTAATTCCACCAATGTAATTAAAACCAGGTTAATAAAACAGTGGTAAAGCTTGTCCCTGACAAGTTGTTAACGTTTAATGATAAAGAGAAAGGGGGAATAATCTAAAGAGCAAATGTACATGCGTATCTCATCACTCCAATCATGAACAAATAAAGTTCGATTCAAGCTAGGTTTCTGTTCAACCAAACCCGGGACTCAGCAAACCCAGTAGATAATGTGAGCATGTCATGTTGTTCTTGTGCTCCCCAAAATGCACATGTTCATCTTTAGGCAGTGGATCATTGTTGTCTTGTACTTCTCCAAAAACCATTCATGCACTAAAACTGATACAGTAAATAACAATAGTAACTTTATAGTCTGTGACTGATGATCACTGTGCTTCCGACTTTGTGGCAACAGTTTGGGGAAAGGCCCTTTCCGTTTGCTGCATTGACAATACAGAGAGATGGTGTAGCTGCGAGATAACAATTTGTCGGATGAAGAACTTGACTGTCCTGCTCAGTCTGACCCTGCAACCCCATCGAACACCGTTTGGGATGAATTGGTATACCGACTGCGAGCCAGGCCTAATCGCCCAACATCAGTCGCCGCGACCTCACAATGCTCTTGTGCTGAAGGAAGCAAGTCCCCCAGCAATGTTCCAACATCTATTGGAAAGCTTCACAGAAGAGTGGAGGCTGTTACTAGCAGCAAAAGGGGGGACAACTCCATATATATGCCTATGATTTTGGAATTGAGATGTTTGGCTTGAAGGTGGTCCACATACTTTGGTCATGTAGTTGTACCTTAACAGTCTGAGAAATATTGATCAGTTTAGCTTGATTTATGAATTCTGTGCTGTTCTGCTGGGTGTCTCAGTTAGCCTTACAGTTTAGGGCCACAGGCAATCATTAATCTTCATGGGAGGAAGGAACAAACAGCAGTAGCACCATCTTCAGAAAATAGCTTTACAGTACGCTAAAAACATGCTACTACTGTATATCTCAGGTGGCTATGTGATGGAGTCCCAACTTAGTTTCATCATCAGCCTTAACTATAGTATAGCATATTCTTCCTCTTTCTTCACACTTCCATCATCATACATGTATTATTGCGTTGATGCATTTTAAGGACCTATATAATCTCACGGAGGAAAGCTACAGACATTCCACCACTGTTGGGTTATATCATTTTCAAACGCTACCCTTTTCGGTTTCACAATTCTCACCACACTGTTAAAAGAAATAGCTGCAATTAGGCATATTACATAACCTTTTAGAAAAATCCACACAACAACACCCAGGATGGTGTTACTGACAGTCTAAAACTTCCCTGTTGCCTGGTGCAGAAGCTGAACGCAGCGTGAACAGATTCTGAAATGGTACTTTTTTGCTGATGAGAGGAGTGTTGGTGCTGTACTAGCTTTAGCGGCCCGTACTTCGTAGCATTTCCCAATGCCACCAAGAGGTGCATTTCTTGTCGATTAGGAATGAAAGAAAATCCATCACCTCCTATAACTTTATTTAATCCACCAAGGTTTCCGACGAGACCAGGACACAAACAGGTTTTGTCAGCTTCCCATAGAGAGCCATAATGGAACATATCATTCATGGGATGCTCTACTTCACA